>NC_066585.1:0-49611 GCF_024323335.1 Lathyrus oleraceus
CCTATGAAATTTGATTGAATTGTGTGAATGATGCAAATGCTGTTGTTAAACCCATGAAATTTGATTGAATTGTGCGAATGATGAAAATGTTGTTGTTAAAGCCATGAAATTTGATTGAATTGTGTGAATGATGAAAATCTTGATGTTAAACCTATGAAATTTGATTGAATTGTGTGAATGATGAAAACGTTGTTGTTAAACCCATGAAATTTGATTGAATTTTGTGAATGATGAAAATGTTGATGTTAAACCCATGAAATTTGATTCCGTTGTGTGTATGATGAAAGTGTTGTTGTTAAAGCCATGAAATTTGATATAATTCTATGAATGATGAAAATGTTGATGTTAAACCTATGAAATTTGATTGAATGGTGTGAATGATGAAATTGTTGTAGCAAAAGCCATTAAATTTGATTGAATATTGTGAATGATGAAAATGTTGATGTTAAACCCGTGAAATTTGAGAGAATGGTGTGAATGATGAAAAGGTAGATACTAAACCCATGAATTTTTGATTGAATTGTGTGAATGATGAAAATGCTGTTGTTACACCCATGAAATTTGATTGGATTATGAGAATTATTAAAATGTTATTGTTAAACCCATGGAATTTGATTGAATTGTGTGAATGATGGAAATGTTTTTGTTAAACCTGTAACACCCCGATAATAATATAATAATTATTTAAATTAACTTAATAATATATTTATTAATTAATTAGAAAATTGGATTATTATTATTATTTTGGAATAATAATTATTGGGATAATTATTTATTGGAATAAAATAAGTTGGAATAATAAAAAGTCCCATTTTTGGTAAAAAGGGTTTTCACGTGAAAAGGAAAACAGAGAAGCGGCTGAAAGTGGAAAAGGGCAAAAAGGTAGAGCAAGAGAAGAGGAAAAGCCTGAAGCTAAAGAATCGCCGGATTAACTCAAGTAAGGGGGGTTTATCATCGTTTAATGGGTATTATGGGATAATATGTAATGGGTAGTGATAAACCATGGATTTGACTCTGATTTGCATGATATATGCTGAATTTGTGAAAATATTTGATGAACGAATTTGGATCATAATCGAAGGAAATTCGTAGGAATTAGATGTAAAAATGTTAGGATTTGCGGAGTTGGATATGGTGTGATTCGTGTTAGACGATATGAACCAATACTGTGTAAATTTGGACTGTGGAAGGTTGGGTTTGGAAGATCTCGTAACAGAGAAAACCCATAGCAGATCTGGAAATCTGGTTTCTGGTCATACGCGTATGGCACTAGGCAATACGCGTATGAGATGGTCTGGTACGCGTATGGCACTAGGCAATACGCGTATGGATGAGGGAGATGATGTTTTGAACGTGGTTTGGTCTTTGTTGGTACGCGTATGAGGAAGTGATACGCGTAGCATACGCGTATGAGGCAGGCAATACGCGTATGGGATTTGCTGAGGAATGGGCCATACGCGTATGGGACTAGGCAATACGCGTATGGGCAGACTTGTGGTTTTTCTGAGCTGTTGTTGTGCAGTTTTTGGTTGTTTAGGCTGAGTGATGTAACTTAGCTGAGGTATGATGTAGTAGGGATCATTTCCCGTTGTTTTGAGTAGTATAGGTATTAGTAGAGTGTGCTAATACTGTGATTGTTGTTTGGCATAATATAATATGCTTTTGTGATAAAATGTGTTGATAATGTGTGATGGTATGCATGATGCTGTGAATGTATCAGTTATGTATGCATTGGTGAATAGACTGTTTATGGCTTAGAGTGTGAGCGTATGTCTATTCTTGAATTGTTGTTGATGTTGCATTGCTAGGTGATTAGCATGCATATTGTGGCCTTTATGGTGGTAGCTAATTCCCATGGTGAGGAATTAGTGAGTTAGTCATTATGGACTGTTGTTGATGTTTGCATGCTAGGTGATTAGCGTGCATTTCATGGCCCATTTGGGGTGGTAGCTAATTCCCATGGTGAGGAATTAGTGAGTGAGTCACTAGGTCTCAAATGAGTGGGACTAGTGGGCTTGGTAGCCGTGCCTGGATTTGGACGGTGAGGTTGAACTATATGTTCACGAATAGTCGGTACCGCATGCATGGAGTCTCATTGCATAATGTGTTTATGGCATATAATAGGAATGGATGTATTCCAGTATTATATGTGTGTTGTGCGTTGTATGTTGTGAGTTGTGTTGATGTTGAGTATGATGTTAAGTTGATAGTATCGTTACTGAATGTGTAAATTCTGATTTGGGTGATGAAATGTGTTATTTACTTAGCATTACATGTTGTCCTATAATGCTTATTATATCGATTGAGGAACTCACCCTTACAACTATTTTTCAGGTAACGAGCAGTGAGTTGAGTAGAAGCTAGTACTTCGAGTCTAGTGTAGTCTCCTTAGGGGGTCATGCTCTGATAGATGTAATATCGGGACGGGTTGTTTTCCCTTGTTGGATAATTTTCATGTAATGTGTTACATGTTACTACATGATTGATTTGATGTCTATCCGCTGCGTCTTATGCAAAGATTTATGTTTTGAATTAATAAAGAGCATGACAGTTATCTTGGTGAATGTTATGAAATGTTGTGTGACACCCTTTAATTGCATAATTACTCTGATTGATATATATATATATATATTGTTATTTTAATTGAATATTTTGGGGTATTTATTTGGGTGTTACATTAGTGGTATCAGAGCATAGTCGGTCGAGTCGAGTCGTAATTATTCTGTTTCCCCTGTACGGGATAGGTGTTGTGTAACCCTATCAGTACTTATTGTTTTAGCTTGTTGGGTTTTCAGAATAGAGATGGCTGGAAGAGGTAGAGATGATGCTACGATTTCTGAGGCTCTGGGTATGCTAGCTGGAGTACTTGGAGGAAATCCGAATGTTGTGGGAATGGGAGCTGCTCGTCAGTTGAGTGAGTTCCAGAAGAACAATCCTCCAATGTTCAAGGGAGCATACGATCCAGATGGTGCTCAGAAGTGGTTGAAGGAGATCGAGAGGATCTTCCGAGTAACTGAGTGTGCCGATAACCAGAAGGTCAGGTTCGGTACGCATATGCTGTCAGAAGAAGCTGATGATTGGTGGGTTGCTACCCGCACTGAGTTGGAAGCTGCTGGAAATGCTGAGATCACTTGGGCGGTGTTCAGAGAGAGATTTCTGAGGAAGTACTTTCCAGAGGATGTCAGAGGAAAGAAAGAGATAGAATTCTTGGAATTGAAGCAGGGTAACAAGTCTGTTACTGAGTATGCTGCTAAGTTCACAGAGCTGTCGAAGTATTACACTCCCTATGCTGAGGCTACTGGGGAATTTTCTAAATGTGTGAAGTTTGAGAACGGGTTACGTCCCGAGATCAAGCAGGCTATTGGGTATCAGCGGATTAGAGTGTTTTCTGATTTGGTTGACTGTTGCAGGATTTTTGAACAGGATACCAAGGCCAGAGCTGAGAGCTATCAGCAGAGGGTTGATAGGAAAGGCAAGAATCAGATTGACCGTGGAAAACCGTATGCAGTTGGCAAAGGTTTTCAGAGGCAGAGTGGGATGAAGAGGCCTAGTGGGGGAGACTCTAGTGCCCCTGTTAAGTGTTACAGATGTGGTCGGGCTGGAAATCGTGTTCATGAGTGTACCAGTGCTGAGATGAAGTGTTTCAAGTGTGGAAAAGGTGGTCATTTGGCTGCAGAGTGCCGGTTGAAGACTGTGACTTGTTTCAACTATGGAGAGGTGGGTCATATCAGTCCACAGTGTCCTAAACCGAAGAAAGAGAATCAGTCGGGAGGCAAGGTTTTTGCTTTATCGGGTTCTGAGACTTCTGCAGATGATAGTTTGATCCGAGGTACGTGTTATATTAATGGCTTTCCTCTTGTAGCTATTATTGACACCGGTGCGACTCATTCTTTTATATCTTTGGATTGTGCTGTGAAACTTAAGTTAGGGATATCTGAGATGTTGGGTAGTATGGTGATTGATACTCCTGCGAAGGGTTCAGTGACTACTACTTCAGTTTGTTTAAATTGTCCTTTGAGTATTTTTGGTAGAGACTTTGGGATGGACCTTGTGTGTCTTCCACTAGTCCAGATTGATGTTATTCTGGGTATAAATTGGTTGGTGTTTAACCGAGTCTATATCAACTGTTTTGATAAGACTGTGATCTTTCCTGAGATTGAGGAAGGAAAGAGTTGGTTTCTATCAGCAAGGCAGGTGAATGAGGAAGTAGCTGATGGGGCAGAGTTGTTTATGCTGTTAGCGACTTTGGAAGCTAAGGATAAATTGGTGATTGGCGATTTCGCTGTGGTGTGTGATTTTCCTGATGTGTTCCCTGAGGAAGTGAATGAATTACCGCCAGAGCGTGAAGTTGAGTTCTCGATTGATTTGGTACCTGGTACTAGGCCGATATCTATGGCTCCGTATCGTATGTCTGCTGTTGAGTTAACTGAATTGAAGAGTCAGTTGGAAGATCTGTTGGATAAGAAATTTATTCGTCCGAGTGTGTCACCGTGGGGTGCGCCAGTGTTGTTGGTTAAGAAGAAAGAAGGCACTATGAGGTTGTGTGTGGACTACAGGCAACTGAATAAAGTGACGATCAAGAATCGGTATCGTTACCGAGGATTGATGATTTGATGGATCAGTTGGTTGGTGCGAGTGTGTTCAGCAAGATAGATTTGAGATCGGGATATCATCAGATACGTGTGAAAACGGAAGATATTCAGAAGACTGCTTTCAGAACAAGGTATGGACATTATGAGTATTTTGTGATGCCTTTTGGTGTGACTAATGCGCCTGGAGTATTTATGGAGTATATGAATAGGATTTTCCATCCGTATCTAGACAAGTTTGTTGTGGTGTTTATTGACGATATTTTGGTGTATTCAAAATCTGAAGAAGAGCATGCTGAGCATTTGAGAGGGGTTTTAGAGGTTCTACGAGAAAAGAAGTTATTTGCTAAACTATCCAAGTGTGAATTTTGGTTAGAAGAGGTTAGTTTTCTTGGTCATGTGATTTCAAGAGGTGGTGTTGCTGTTGATCCTTCTAAGATAGAAGCGGTATCTAAGTGGGAAGCTCCGAAGTCAGTTTCTGAGATAAGGAGTTTTCTTGGACTTGCAGGTTATTATAGGAAGTTCATTGAGGGATTTTCTAAGTTGGTGTTACCGTTGACAATGTTGACTAGAAAGGGGCAAGCATTTGTTTGGGACTCAAAATGTGAAGAAGGTTTCCAAGAGTTAAAGAGAAGGTTAACTACTGCTCCTATTCTGATATTACCGAGTTCGTCGGAACTATTTGAGGTTTGCTGTGATGCGTCATTGTTGGGTTTGGGTGGTGTGTTGATGCAGAATAAGCAGGTTATAGCTTATGCTTCGAGACAGCTAAGGGTTCATGAGAGGAACTATCCGACACATGATTTAGAGTTGGCAGCTGTGGTATTTGTTCTGAAGTTGTGGAGGCATTATTTGTATGGGTCAAGATTTGAGGTTTTCAGTGACCATAAAAGTTTGAAGTATTTGTTTGATCAGAAAGAGCTGAATATGAGACAGAGGAGATGGTTAGAGTTTCTGAAGGATTATGATTTTGGTTTGAATTACCATCCGGGTAAAGCTAACGTAGTGGTTGATGCATTGAGTCGGAAATCATTACATATGTCTATGTTAATGGTTAAGGAATTGGATTTAATTGAGCAGTTTAGAGACTTGAGTCTGGTGTGTGAGAGTACTCACAATAGTGTTAAATTGGGAATGTTGAAGTTAACAAGTGGTATTCTGGATGAGATCAGAGAGGGTCAGAAATCCGATGTGCTTTTGGTTGATAAGATGACTTTAGTGAATCAAGGTCAAGGTGGTGAATTCAGAGTTGATGAGAATGATATTTTGAAATTTGGTAATCGAGTGTGTATTCCGGATGTTGCCGAACTTAAGAAGAGTATTCTTGAGGAAGGACATCGTAGTGGCCTGAGTATTCATCCTGGAGCTACGAAGATGTATCATGATTTGAAAAAGTTATTTTGGTGGCCGGGAATGAAAAGAGAAATTGCGAGTTTGGTTTATTCCTGTTTGACTTGTCAGAAGTCAAAGATTGAGCATCAGAAGCCGTCTGGGCTAATGCAACCGTTGGCTATTCCAGAGTGGAAATGGGATAGTATTAGTATGGATTTTGTTTCAGGTTTACCGAGAACGGTTAAGAACTTTGAAGCTATTTGGGTGATTGTTGATAGATTGACGAAATCGGCTCATTTCATTCCGATCAGAATGGATTATCCGTTAGAGAGATTAGCTGAGTTGTATATTGAGAAGATTGTAAGTTTGCATGGTATTCCGTCGAGTATTGTTTCGGACAGAGACCCTAGATTTACATCGAAGTTCTGGGAAGGTTTGCAGAGAGCTTTGGGAACTAAGCTGAGGTTGAGTTCTGCATATCATCCGCAGACTGATGGTCAGACTGAGAGGACGATTCAGTCACTAGAGGATCTTTTGAGAGCTTGTGTTTTGGAAAAGAGAGGTGCTTGGGATTGTTATTTGCCTTTGATTGAGTTTACCTACAACAATAGTTTTCATTCGAGTATTGGTATGGCACCGTTTGAAGCTTTGTATGGTAGGAGATGTCAGACACCTTTATGTTGGTATGAGTCCGGTGAGAGTGCTGTGGTTGGACCGGAGATTGTTCAACAGACTACAGAAAAGATTAAGATGATTCAGGAGAAGATGAGAATTGCTCAGAGTCGTCAGAAGAGTTATCATGATAAGAGGAGGAAGGCACTTGAGTTCCAAGAGGGAGATCATGTGTTTCTTCGTGTTACTCCGATAACTGGGGTTGGTCGAGCTTTGAAGTCGAAGAAGTTGACACCTCGATTTATTGGTCCTTATCAGATTTTGGAGAGGATAGGAGAGGTAGCCTATCGTATCGCTTTACCGCCGTCGCTTGCGAATTTGCATGAGGTTTTTCATGTGTCTCAGTTGAGGAGATACATTCATGATCCGTCGCATGTTGTCCAAGTAGATGATGTACAGGTGAGAGATAACCTGACCGTTGAAACATCACCTATGAGGATCGAGGATCGAGAGTTGAAGCAGTTGCGGGGTAAAGAGATTGCCTTGGGAAGGTAGCTTGGGGAGGACCAGCAGGTGGCAATGTGACTTGGGAACTTGAGAGTCAGATGAAGGAATCTTATCCGGAGTTATTCGCTTGAGGTATGTTTTCGAGGACGAAAACTCTTTTAGTGGGGGAGAGTTGTAACACCCCGATAATAATATAATAATTATTTAAATTAAGTTAATAATATATTTATTAATTAATTAGATAATTGGATTATTATTATTATTTTGGAATAATAATTATTGGGATAATTATTTATTGGAATAAAATAAGTTGGAATAATAAAAAGTCCCATTTTTGGTAAAAAGGGTTTTCACGTGAAAAGGAAAACAGAGAAGCGGCTGAAAGTGGAAAAGGGCAAAAAGGTAGAGCAAGAGAAGAGGAAAAGCTTGAAGCTAAAGAATCGCCGGATTAACTCAGGTAAGGGGGGTTTATCATCGTTTAATGGGTATTATGGGATAATATGTAATGGGTAGTGATAAACCATGGATTTGACTCTGATTTGCATGATATATGCTGAATTTGTGAAAATATTTGATGAACGAATTTGGATCATAATCGAAGGAAATTCGTAGGAATTAGATGTAAAAATGTTAGGATTTGCGGAGTTGAATATGGTGTGATTCGTGTTAGACGATATGAACCAATACTGTGTAAATTTGGACTGTGGAAGGTTGGGTTTGGAAGATCTCGTAACAGAGAAAACCCATAGCAGATCTGGAAATCTGGTTTCTGGTCATACGCGTATGGCACTAGGCAATACGCGTATGAGATGGTCTGGTACGCGTATGGCACTAGGCAATACGCGTATGGATGAGGGAGATGATGTTTTGAACGTGGTTTGGTCTCTGTTGGTACGCGTATGAGGAAGTGATACGCGTAGCATACGCGTATGAGGCAGGCAATACGCGTATGGGATTTGTTGAGGAATGGGCCATACGCGTATGGGACTAGGCAATACGCGTATGGGCAGACTTGTGGTTTTTCTGAGCTGTTGTTGTGCAGTTTTTGGTTGTTTAGGCTGAGTGATGTAACTTAGCTGAGGTATGATGTAGTAGGGATCATTTCCCGTTGTTTTGAGTAGTATAGGTATTAGTAGAGTGTGCTAATACTGTGATTGTTGTTTGGCATAATATAATATGCTTTTGTGATAAAATGTGTTGATAATGTGTGATGGTATGCATGATGTTGTGAATGTATCAGTTATGTATGCATTGGTGAATAGACTGTTTATGGCTTAGAGTGTGAGCGTATGTCTATTCTTGAATTGTTGTTGATGTTGCATTGCTAGGTGATTAGCATGCATATTGTGGCCTTTATGGTGGTAGCTAATTCCCATGGTGAGGAATTAGTGAGTTAGTCATTATGGACTGTTGTTGATGTTTGCATGCTAGGTGATTAGCGTGCATTTCATGGCCCATTTGGGGTGGTAGCTAATTCCCATGGTGAGGAATTAGTGAGTGAGTCACTAGGTCTCAAATGAGTGGGACTAGTGGGCTTGGTAGCCGTGCCTGGATTTGGACGGTGAGGTTGAACTATATGTTCACGAATAGTCGGTACCGCATGCATGGAGTCTCATTGCATAATGTGTTTATGGCATATAATAGGAATGGATGTATTCCAGTATTATATGTGTGTTGTGCGTTGTATGTTGTGAGTTGTGTTGATGTTGAGTATGATGTTAAGTTGATAGTATCGTTACTGAATGTGTAAATTCTGATTTGGGTGATGAAATGTGTTATTTACTTAGCATTACATGTTGTCCTATAATGCTTATTATATCGATTGAGGAACTCACCCTTACAACTATTTTTCAGGTAACGAGCAGTGAGTTGAGTAGAAGCTAGTACTTGGAGTCTAGTGTAGTCTCCTTAGGGGGTCATGCTCTGATAGATGTAACATCGGGACGGGTTGTTTTCCCTTGTTGGATAATTTTCATGTAATGTGTTACATGTTACTACATGATTGATTTGATGTCTATCCGCTGCGTCTTATGCAAAGATTTATGTTTTGAATTAATAAAGAGCATGACAGTTATCTTGGTGAATGTTATGAAATGTTGTGTGACACCCTTTAATTGCATAATTACTCTGATTGATATATATATATATATATTGTTATTTTAATTGAATATTTTGGGGTATTTATTTGGGTGTTACATTAGTGGTATCAGAGCATAGTCGGTCGAGTCGAGTCGTAATTATTCTGTTTCCCCTGTACGGGATAGGTGTTGTGTAACCCTATCAGTACTTATTGTTTTAGCTTGTTGGGTTTTCAGAATAGAGATGGCTGGAAGAGGTAGAGATGATGCTGCGATTTCTGAGGCTCTGGGTATGCTAGCTGGAGTACTTGGAGGAAATCCGAATGTTGTGGGAATGGGAGCTGCTCGTCAGTTGAGTGAGTTCCAGAAGAACAATCCTCCAATGTTCAAGGGAGCATACGATCCAGATGGTGCTCAGAAGTGGTTGAAGGAGATCGAGAGGATCTTCCGAGTAACTGAGTGTGCCGATAACCAGAAGGTCAGGTTCGGTACGCATATGCTGTCAGAAGAAGCTGATGATTGGTGGGTTGCTACCCGCACTGAGTTGGAAGCTGCTGGAAATGCTGAGATCACTTGGGCGGTGTTCAGAGAGAGATTTCTGAGGAAGTACTTTCCAGAGGATGTCAGAGGAAAGAAAGAGATAGAATTCTTGGAATTGAAGCAGGGTAACAGGTCTGTTACTGAGTATGCTGCTAAGTTCACAGAGCTGTCGAAGTATTACACTCCCTATGCTGAGGCTACTGGGGAATTTTCTAAATGTGTGAAGTTTGAGAACGGGTTACGTCCCGAGATCAAGCAGGCTATTGGGTATCAGCGGATTAGAGTGTTTTCTGATTTGGTTGACTGTTGCAGGATTTTTGAACAGGATACCAAGGCCAGAGCTGAGAGCTATCAGCAGAGGGTTGATAGGAAAGGCAAGAATCAGATTGACCGTGGAAAACCGTATGCAGTTGGCAAAGGTTTTCAGAGGCAGAGTGGGATGAAGAGGCCTAGTGGGGGAGACTCTAGTGCCCCTGTTAAGTGTTACAGATGTGGTCGGGCTGGACATCGTGTTCATGAGTGTACCAGTGCTGAGATGAAGTGTTTCAAGTGTGGAAAAGGTGGTCATTTGGCTGCAGAGTGCCGGTTGAAGACTGTGACTTGTTTCAACTGTGGAGAGGTGGGTCATATCAGTCCACAGTGTCCTAAACCGAAGAAAGAGAATCAGTCGGGAGGCAAGGTTTTTGCTTTATCGGGTTCTGAGACTTCTGCAGATGATCGTTTGATCCGAGGTACGTGTTATATTAATGGCTTTCCTCTTGTAGCTATTATTGACACCGGTGCGACTCATTCTTTTATATCTTTGGATTGTGCTGTGAAACTTAAGTTAGGGATATCTGAGATGTTGGGTAGTATGGTGATTGATACTCCTGCGAAGGGTTCAGTGACTACTACTTCAGTTTGTTTAAATTGTCCTTTGAGTATTTTTGGTAGAGACTTTGGGATGGACCTTGTGTGTCTTCCACTAGTGCAGATTGATGTTATTCTGGGTATGAATTGGTTGGTGTTTAACCGAGTCTATATCAACTGTTTTGATAAGACTGTGATCTTTCCTGAGATTGAGGAAGGAAAGAGTTGGTTTCTATCAGCAAGGCAGGTGAATGAGGAAGTAGCTGATGGGGCAGAGTTGTTTATGCTGTTAGTGACTTTGGAAGCTAAGGATAAACTGGTGATTGGCGATTTCGCTGTGGTGTGTGATTTTCCTGATGTGTTCCCTGAGGAAGTGAATGAATTACCGCCAGAGCGTGAAGTTGAGTTCTCGATTGATTTGGTACCTGGTACTAGGCCGATATCGATGGCTCCGTATCGTATGTCTGCTGTTGAGTTAACTGAATTGAAGAGTCAGTTGGAAGATCTGTTGGATAAGAAATTTATTCGTCCGAGTGTGTCACCGTGGGGTGCACCAGTGTTGTTGGTTAAGAAGAAAGAAGGTACTATGAGGTTGTGTGTGGACTACAGGCAACTGAATAAAGTGACGATCAAGAATCGGTATCCTTTGCCGAGGATTGATGATTTGATGGATCAGTTGGTTGGTGCGAGTGTGTTCAGCAAGATAGATTTGAGATCGGGATATCATCAGATACGTGTGAAAACGGAAGATATTCAGAAGACTGCTTTCAGAACAAGGTATGGACATTATGAGTATTCTGTGATGCCTTTTGGTGTGACTAATGCGCCTGGAGTATTTATGGAGTATATGAATAGGATTTTCCATCCGTATCTAGACAAGTTTGTTGTGGTGTTTATTGACGATATTTTGGTGTATTCGAAATCTGAAGAAGAGCATGCTGAGCATTTGAGAGGGGTTTTAGAGGTTCTACGAGAAAAGAAGTTATTTGCTAAACTATCCAAGTGTGAATTTTGGTTAGAAGAGGTTAGTTTTCTTGGTCATGTGATTTCAAGAGGTGGTGTTGCTGTTGATCCTTCTAAGATAGAAGCGGTATCTAAGTGGGAAGCTCCGAAGTCAGTTTCTGAGATAAGGAGTTTTCTTGGACTTGCAGGTTATTATAGGAAGTTCATTGAGGGATTTTCTAAGTTGGCGTTACCGTTGACAATGTTGACTAGAAAGGGGCAAGCGTTTGTTTGGGACTCAAAATGTGAAGAAGGTTTCCAAGAGTTAAAGAGAAGGTTAACTACTGCTCCTATTCTGATATTACCGAGTTCGTCGGAACTATTTGAGGTTTGCTGTGATGCGTCATTGTTGGGTTTGGGTGGTGTGTTGATGCAGAATAAGCAGGTTATAGCTTATGCTTCGAGACAGCTAAGGGTTCATGAGAGGAACTATCCGACACATGATTTAGAGTTGGCAGCTGTGGTATTTGTTCTGAAGTTGTGGAGGCATTATTTGTATGGGTCAAGATTTGAGGTTTTCAGTGACCATAAAAGTTTGAAGTATTTGTTTGATCAGAAAGAGCTGAATATGAGACAGAGGAGATGGTTAGAGTTTCTGAAGGATTATGATTTTGGTTTGAATTACCATCCGGGTAAAGCAAACGTAGTGGCTGATGCATTGAGTCGGAAATCATTACATATGTCTATGTTAATGGTTAAGGAATTGGATTTAATTGAGCAGTTTAGAGACTTGAGTTTGGTGTGTGAGAGTACTCACAATAGTGTTAAATTGGGAATGTTGAAGTTAACAAGTGGTATTCTGGATGAGATCAGAGAGGGTCAGAAATCCGATGTGCTTTTGGTTGATAAGTTGACTTTAGTGAATCAAGGTCAAGGTGGTGAATTCAGAGTTGATGAGAATGGTGTTTTGAAATTTGGTAATCGGGTGTGTATTCCGGATGTTGCCGAACTTAAGAAGAGTATTCTTGAGGAAGGACATCGTAGTGGCCTGAGTATTCATCCTGGAGCTACGAAGATGTATCATGATTTGAAAAAGTTATTTTGGTGGCCGGGAATGAAAAGAGAAATTGCGAGTTTGGTTTATTCCTGTTTGACTTGTCAGAAGTCAAAGATTGAGCATCAGAAGCCGTCTGGGCTAATGCAACCGTTGGCTATTCCAGAGTGGAAGTGGGATAGTATCAGTATGGATTTTGTTTCTGGTTTACCGAGAACGGTTAAGAACTTTGAAGCTATTTGGGTGATTGTTGATAGATTGACGAAATCGGCTCATTTCATTCCGATCAGAATGGATTATCCGTTAGAGAGATTAGTTGAGTTGTATATTGAGAAGATTGTAAGTTTGCATGGTATTCCGTCGAGTATTGTTTCGGACAGAGATCCTAGATTTACATCGAAGTTCTGGGAAGGTTTGCAGAGAGCTTTGGGAACTAAGCTGAGATTGAGTTCTGCATATCATCCGCAGACTGATGGTCAGACTGAGAGGACGATTCAGTCACTAGAGGATCTTTTGAGAGCTTGTGTTTTGGAAAAGAGAGGTGCTTGGGATTGTTATTTGCCTTTGATTGAGTTTACCTACAACAATAGTTTTCATTCGAGTATTGGTATGGCACCGTTTGAAGCTTTGTATGGTAGGAGATGTCGGACACCTTTATGTTGGTATGAGTCCGGTGAGAGTGCTGTGGTTGGACCGGAGATTGTTCAACAGACTACAGAAAAGATTAAGATGATTCAGGAGAAGATGAGAATTGCTCAGAGTCGTCAGAAGAGTTATCATGATAAGAGGAGGAAGGCACTTGAGTTCCAAGAGGGAGATCATGTGTTTCTTCGTGTTACTCCGATAACTGGGGTTGGTCGAGCTTTAAAGTCGAAGAAGTTGACACCTCGATTTATTGGTCCTTATCAGATTTTGGAGAGGATAGGAGAGGTAGCCTATCGTATCGCTTTACCGCCGTCGCTTGCGAATTTGCATGAGGTTTTTCATGTGTCTCAGTTGAGGAGATACATTCATGATCCGTCGCATGTTGTCCAAGTAGATGATGTACAGGTGAGAGATAACCTGACCGTTGAAACATCACCTATGAGGATCGAGGATCGAGAGTTGAAGCAGTTGCGGGGTAAAGAGATTGCCTTGGTGAAGGTAGCTTGGGGAGGACCAGCAGGTGGCAATGTGACTTGGGAACTTGAGAGTCAGATGAAGGAATCTTATCCGGAGTTATTCGCTTGAGGTATGTTTTCGAGGACGAAAACTCTTTTAGTGGGGGAGAGTTGTAACACCCCGATAATAATATAATAATTATTTAAATTAAGTTAATAATATATTTATTAATTAATTAGATAATTGGATTATTATTATTATTTTGGAATAATAATTATTGGGATAATTATTTATTAGAATAAAATAAGTTGGAATAATAAAAAGTCCCATTTTTGGTAAAAAGGGTTTTCACGTGAAAAGGAAAACAGAGAAGCGGCTGAAAGTGGAAAAGGGCAAAAAGGTAGAGCAAGAGAAGAGGAAAAGCTTGAAGCTAAAGAATCGCCGGATTAACTCAGGTAAGGGGGGTTTATCATCGTTTAATGGGTATTATGGGATAATATGTAATGGGTAGTGATAAACCATGGATTTGACTCTGATTTGCATGATATATGCTGAATTTGTGAAAATATTTTATGAACGAATTTGGATCATAATCGAAGGAAATTCGTAGGAATTAGATGTAAAAATGTTAGGATTTGCGGAGTTGAATATGGTGTGATTCGTGTTAGACGATATGAACCAATACTGTGTAAATTTGGACTGTGGAAGGTTGGGTTTGGAAGATCTCGTAACAGAGAAAACCCATAGCAGATCTGGAAATCTGGTTTCTGGTCATACGCGTATGGCACTAGGCAATACGCGTATGAGATGGTCTGGTACGCGTATGGCACTAGGCAATACGCGTATGGATGAGGGAGATGATGTTTTGAACGTGGTTTGGTCTCTGTTGGTACGCGTATGAGGAAGTGATACGCGTAGCATACGCGTATGAGGCAGGCAATACGCGTATGGGATTTGCTGAGGAATGGGCCATACGCGTATGGGACTAGGCAATACGCGTATGGGCAGACTTGTGGTTTTTCTGAGCTGTTGTTGTGCAGTTTTTGGTTGTTTAGGCTGAGTGATGTAACTTAGCTGAGGTATGATGTAGTAGGGATCATTTCCCGTTGTTTTGAGTAGTATAGGTATTAGTAGAGTGTGCTAATACTGTGATTGTTGTTTGGCATAATATAATATGCTTTTGTGATAAAATGTGTTGATAATGTGTGATGGTATGCATGATGTTGTGAATGTATCAGTTATGTATGCATTGGTGAATAGACTGTTTATGGCTTAGAGTGTGAGCGTATGTCTATTCTTGAATTGTTGTTGATGTTGCATTGCTAGGTGATTAGCATGCATATTGTGGCCTTTATGGTGGTAGCTAATTCCCATGGTGAGGAATTAGTGAGTTAGTCATTATGGACTGTTGTTGATGTTTGCATGCTAGGTGATTAGCGTGCATTTCATGGCCCATTTGGGGTGGTAGCTAATTCCCATGGTGAGGAATTAGTGAGTGAGTCACTAGGTCTCAAATGAGTGGGACTAGTGGGCTTGGTAGCCGTGCCTGGATTTGGACGGTGAGGTTGAACTATATGTTCACGAATAGTCGGTACCGCATGCATGGAGTCTCATTGCATAATGTGTTTATGGCATATAATAGGAATGGATGTATTCCAGTATTATATGTGTGTTGTGCGTTGTATGTTGTGAGTTGTGTTGATGTTGAGTATGATGTTAAGTTGATAGTATCGTTACTGAATGTGTAAATTCTGATTTGGGTGATGAAATGTGTTATTTACTTAGCATTACATGTTGTCCTATAATGCTTATTATATCGATTGAGGAACTCACCCTTACAACTATTTTTCAGGTAACGAGCAGTGAGTTGAGTAGAAGCTAGTACTTGGAGTCTAGTGTAGTCTCCTTAGGGGGTCATGCTCTGATAGATGTAACATCGGGACGGGTTGTTTTCCCTTGTTGGATAATTTTCATGTAATGTGTTACATGTTACTACATGATTGATTTGATGTCTATCCGCTGCGTCTTATGCAAAGATTTATGTTTTGAATTAATAAAGAGCATGACAGTTATCTTGGTGAATGTTATGAAATGTTGTGTGACACCCTTTAATTGCATAATTACTCTGATTGATATATATATATATATATTGTTATTTTAATTGAATATTTTGGGGTATTTATTTGGGTGTTACATTAGTGGTATCAGAGCATAGTCGGTCGAGTCGAGTCGTAATTATTCTGTTTCCCCTGTACGGGATAGGTGTTGTGTAACCCTATCAGTACTTATTGTTTTAGCTTGTTGGGTTTTCAGAATAGAGATGGCTGGAAGAGGTAGAGATGATGCTGCGATTTCTGAGGCTCTGGGTATGCTAGCTGGAGTACTTGGAGGAAATCCGAATGTTGTGGGAATGGGAGCTGCTCGTCAGTTGAGTGAGTTCCAGAAGAACAATCCTCCAATGTTCAAGGGAGCATACGATCCAGATGGTGCTCAGAAGTGGTTGAAGGAGATCGAGAGGATCTTCCGAGTAACTGAGTGTGCCGATAACCAGAAGGTCAGGTTCGGTACGCATATGCTGTCAGAAGAAGCTGATGATTGGTGGGTTGCTACCCGCACTGAGTTGGAAGCTGCTGGAAATGCTGAGATCACTTGGGCGGTGTTCAGAGAGAGATTTCTGAGGAAGTACTTTCCAGAGGATGTCAGAGGAAAGAAAGAGATAGAATTCTTGGAATTGAAGCAGGGTAACAGGTCTGTTACTGAGTATGCTGCTAAGTTCACAGAGCTGTCGAAGTATTACACTCCCTATGCTGAGGCTACTGGGGAATTTTCTAAATGTGTGAAGTTTGAGAACGGGTTACGTCCCGAGATCAAGCAGGCTATTGGGTATCAGCGGATTAGAGTGTTTTCTGATTTGGTTGACTGTTGCAGGATTTTTGAACAGGATACCAAGGCCAGAGCTGAGAGCTATCGGCAGAGGGTTGATAGGAAAGGCAAGAATCAGATTGACCGTGGAAAACCGTATGCAGTTGGCAAAGGTTTTCAGAGGCAGAGTGGGATGAAGAGGCCTAGTGGGGGAAACTCTAGTGCCCCTGTTAAGTGTTACAGATGTGGTCGGGCTGGACATCGTGTTCATGAGTGTACCAGTGCTGAGATGAAGTGTTTCAAGTGTGGAAAAGGTGGTCATTTGACTGCAGAGTGCCGGTTGAAGACTGTGACTTGTTTCAACTGTGGAGAGGTGGGTCATATCAGTCCACAGTGTCCTAAACCGAAGAAAGAGAATCAGTCGGGAGGCAAGGTTTTTGCTTTATCGGGTTCTGAGACTTCTGCAGATGATCGTTTGATCCGAGGTACGTGTTATATTAATGGCTTTCCTCTTGTAGCTATTATTGACACCGGTGCGACTCATTCTTTTATATCTTTGGATTGTGCTGTGAAACTTAAGTTAGGGATATCTGAGATGTTGGGTAGTATGGTGATTGATACTCCTGCGAAGGGTTCAGTGACTACTACTTCAGTTTGTTTAAATTGTCCTTTGAGTATTTTTGGTAGAGACTTTGGGATGGACCTTGTGTGTCTTCCACTAGTGCAGATTGATGTTATTCTGGGTATGAATTGGTTGGTGTTTAACCGAGTCTATATCAACTGTTTTGATAGGACTGTGATCTTTCCTGAGATTGAGGAAGGAGAGAGTTGGTTTCTATCAGCAAGGCAGGTGAATGAGGAAGTAGCTGATGGGGCAGAGTTGTTTATGCTGTTAGTGACTTTGGAAGCTAAGGATAAATTGGTGATTGGCGATTTCGCTGTGGTGTGTGATTTTCCTGATGTGTTCCCTGAGGAAGTGAATGAATTACCGCCAGAGCGTGAAGTTGAGTTCTCGATTGATTTGGTACCTGGTACTAGGCCGATATCTATGGCTCCGTATCGTATGTCTGCTGTTGAGTTAACTGAATTGAAGAGTCAGTTGGAAGATCTGTTGGATAAGAAATTTATTCGTCCGAGTGTGTCACCGTGGGGTGCGCCAGTGTTGTTGGTTAAGAAGAAAGAAGGCACTATGAGGTTGTGTGTGGACTACAGGCAACTGAATAAAGTGACGATCAAGAATCGGTATCCGTTGCCGAGGATTGATGATTTGATGGATCAGTTGGTTGGTGCGAGTGTGTTCAGCAAGATAGATTTGAGATCGGGATATCATCAGATACGTGTGAAAACTGAAGATATTCAGAAGACTGCTTTCAGAACAAGGTATGGACATTATGAGTATTCTGTGATGCCTTTTGGTGTGACTAATGCGCCTGGAGTATTTATGGAGTATATGAATAGGATTTTCCATCCGTATCTAGACAAGTTTGTTGTGGTGTTTATTGACAATATTTTGGTGTATTCAAAATCTGAAGAAGAGCATGCTGAGCATTTGAGAGGGGTTTTAGAGGTTCTACGAGAAAAGAAGTTATTTGCTAAACTATCCAAGTGTGAATTTTGGTTAGAAGAGGTTAGTTTTCTTGGTCATGTGATTTCAAGAGGTGGTGTTGCTGTTGATCCTTCTAAGATAGAAGCGGTATCTAAGTGGGAAGCTCCGAAGTCAGTTTCTGAGATAAGGAGTTTTCTTGGACTTGCAGGTTATTATAGGAAGTTCATTGAGGGATTTTCTAAGTTGGCGTTACCGTTGACGATGTTGACTAGAAAGGGGCAAGCGTTTGTTTGGGACTCAAAATGTGAAGAAGGTTTCCAAGAGTTAAAGAGAAGGTTAACTACTGCTCCTATTCTGATATTACCGAGTTCGTCGGAACTATTTGAGGTTTGCTGTGATGCGTCATTGTTGGGTTTGGGTGGTGTGTTGATGCAGAATAAGCAGGTTATAGCTTATGCTTCGAGACAGCTAAGGGTTCATGAGAGGAACTATCCGACACATGATTTAGAGTTGGCAGCTGTGGTATTTGTTCTGAAGTTGTGGAGGCATTATTTGTATGGGTCAAGATTTGAGGTTTTCAGTGACCATAAAAGTTTGAAGTATTTGTTTGATCAGAAAGAGCTGAATATGAGACAGAGGAGATGGTTAGAGTTTCTGAAGGATTATGATTTTGGTTTGAATTACCATCCGGGTAAAGCAAACGTAGTGGCTGATGCATTGAGTCGGAAATCATTACATATGTCTATGTTAATGGTTAAGGAATTGGATTTAATTGAGCAGTTTAGAGACTTGAGTTTGGTGTGTGAGAGTACTCACAATAGTGTTAAATTGGGAATGTTGAAGTTAACAAGTGGTATTCTGGATGAGATCAGAGAGGGTCAGAAATCCGATGTGCTTTTGGTTGATAAGATGACTTTAGTGAATCAAGGTCAAGGTGGTGAATTCAGAGTTGATGAGAATGATATTTTGAAATTTGGTAATCGAGTGTGTATTCCGGATGTTGCCGAACTTAAGAAGAGTATTCTTGAGGAAGGACATCGTAGTGGCCTGAGTATTCATCCTGGAGCTACGAAGATGTATCATGATTTGAAAAAGTTATTTTGGTGGCCGGGAATGAAAAGAGAAATTGCGAGTTTGGTTTATTCCTGTTTGACTTGTCAGAAGTCAAAGATTGAGCATCAGAAGCCGTCTGGGCTAATGCAACCGTTGGCTATTCCAGAGTGGAAATGGGATAGTATCAGTATGGATTTTGTTTCAGGTTTACCGAGAACGGTTAAGAACTTTGAAGCTATTTGGGTTATTGTTGATAGATTGACGAAATCGGCTCATTTCATTCCGATCAGAATGGATTATCCGTTAGAGAGATTAGCTGAGTTGTATATTGAGAAGATTGTAAGTTTGCATGGTATTCCGTCGAGTATTGTTTCGGACAGAGACCCTAGATTTACATCGAAGTTCTGGGAAGGTTTGCAGAGAGCTTTGGGAACTAAGCTGAGGTTGAGTTCTGCATATCATCCGCAGACTGATGGTCAGACTGAGAGGACGATTCAGTCACTAGAGGATCTTTTGAGAGCTTTTGTTTTGGAAAAGAGAGGTGCTTGGGATTGTTATTTGCCTTTGATTGAGTTTACCTACAACAATAGTTTTCATTCGTGTATTGGTATGGCACCGTTTGAAGCTTTGTATGGTAGGAGATGTCGGACACCTTTATGTTGGTATGAGTCCGGTGAGAGTGCTGTGGTTGGACCGGAGATTGTTCAACAGACTACAGAAAAGATTAAGATGATTCAGGAGAAGATGAGAATTGCTCAGAGTCGTCAGAAGAGTTATCATGATAAGAGGAGGAAGGCACTTGAGTTCCAAGAGGGAGATCATGTGTTTCTTCGTGTTACTCCGATAACTGGGGTTGGTCGAGCTTTGAAGTCGAAGAAGTTGACACCTCGATTTATTGGTCCTTATCAGATTTTGGAGAGGATAGGAGAGGTAGCCTATCGTATCGCTTTACCGCCGTCGCTTGCGAATTTGCATGAGGTTTTTCATGTGTCTCAGTTGAGGAGATACATTCATGATCCGTCGCATGTTGTCCAAGTAGATGATGTAAAGGTGAGAGATAACCTGACCGTTGAAACATCACCTATGAGGATCGAGGATCGAGAGTTGAAGCAGTTGCGGGGTAAAGAGATTGCCTTGGTGAAGGTAGCTTGGGGAGGACCAGCAGGTGGCAATGTGACTTGGGAACTTGAGAGTCAGATGAAGGAATCTTATCCGGAGTTATTCGCTTGAGGTATGTTTTCGAGGACGAAAACTCTTTTAGTGGGGGAGAGTTGTAACACCCCGATAATAATATAATAATTATTTAAATTAAGTTAATAATATATTTATTAATTAATTAGATAATTGGATTATTATTATTATTTTGGAATAATAATTATTGGGATAATTATTTATTGGAATAAAATAAGTTGGAATAATAAAAAGTCCCATTTTTGGTAAAAAGGGTTTTCACATGAAAAGGAAAACAGAGAAGCGGCTGAAAGTGGAAAAGGGCAAAAAGGTAGAGCAAGAGAAGAGGAAAAGCTTGAAGCTAAAGAATCGCCGGATTAACTCAGGTAAGGGGGGTTTATCATCGTTTAATGGGTATTATGGGATAATATGTAATGGGTAGTGATAAACCATGGATTTGACTCTGATTTGCATGATATATGCTGAATTTGTGAAAATATTTGATGAACGAATTTGGATCATAATCGAAGGAAATTCGTAGGAATTAGATGTAAAAATGTTAGGATTTGCGGAGTTGAATATGGTGTGATTCGTGTTAGACGATATGAACCAATACTGTGTAAATTTGGACTGTGGAAGGTTGGGTTTGGAAGATCTCGTAACAGAGAAAACCCATAGCAGATCTGGAAATCTGGTTTCTGGTCATACGTGTATGGCACTAGGCAATACGCGTATGAGATGGTCTGGTACGCGTATGACACTAGGCAATACGCGTATGGATGAGGGAGATGATGTTTTGAACGTGGTTTGGTCTCTGTTGGTACGCGTATGAGGAAGTGATACGCGTAGCATACACGTATGAGGCAGGCAATACGCGTATGGGATTTGCTGAGGAATGGGCCATACGCGTATGGGACTAGGCAATACGCGTATGGGCAGACTTGTGGTTTTTCTGAGCTGTTGTTGTGCAGTTTTTGGTTGTTTAGGCTGAGTGATGTAACTTAGCTGAGGTATGATGTAGTAGGGATCATTTCCCGTTGTTTTGAGTAGTATAGGTATTAGTAGAGTGTGCTAATACTGTGATTGTTGTTTGGCATAATATAATATGCTTTTGTGATAAAATGTGTTGATAATGTGTGATGGTATGCATGATGCTGTGAATGTATCAGTTATGTATGCATTGGTGAATAGACTGTTTATGGCTTAGAGTGTGAGCGTATGTCTATTCTTGAATTGTTGTTGATGTTGCATTGCTAGGTGATTAGCATGCATATTGTGGCCTTTATGGTGGTAGCTAATTCCCATGGTGAGGAATTAGTGAGTTAGTCATTATGGACTGTTGTTGATGTTTGCATGCTAGGTGATTAGCGTGCATTTCATGGCCCATTTGGGGTGGTAGCTAATTCCCATGGTGAGGAATTAGTGAGTGAGTCACTAGGTCTCAAATGAGTGGGACTAGTGGGCTTGGTAGCCGTGTCTGGATTTGGACGGTGAGGTTGAACTATATGTTCACGAATAGTCGGTACCGCATGCATGGAGTCTTATTGCATAATGTGTTTATGGCATATAATAGGAATGGATGTATTCCAGTATTATATGTGTGTTGTGCGTTGTATGTTGTGAGTTGTGTTGATGTTGAGTATGATGTTAAGTTGATAGTATCGTTACTGAATGTGTAAATTCTGATTTGGGTGATGAAATGTGTTATTTACTTAGCATTACATGTTGTCCTATAATGCTTATTATATCGATTGAGGAACTCACCCTTACAACTATTTTTCAGGTAACGAGCAGTGAGTTGAGTAGAAGCTAGTACTTGGAGTCTAGTGTAGTCTCCTTAGGGGGTCATGCTCTGATAGATGTAACATCGGGACGGGTTGTTTTCCCTTGTTGGATAATTTTCATGTAATGTGTTACATGTTACTACATGATTGATTTGATGTCTATCCGCTGCGTCTTATGCAAAGATTTATGTTTTGAATTAATAAAGAGCATGACAGTTATCTTGGTGAATGTTATGAAATATTGTGTGACACCCTTTAATTGCATAATTACTCTTATTGATATATATATATATTGTTATTTTAATTGAATATTTTGGGGTATTTATTTGGGTGTTACAAAACCCATGGAATTTGATTGAATTGTGTAAATGAGGAAAATGGTGTTGTTAAACCAATGAAATATGATTGAATTGTGTGAATGATGAAAATGTTGTTGTTAATGCCAAGAAATTTGATTGAATTGTGTGAATGATGAAAATGTTGATGATAAACCCGTGAGATTTGATTGAATGGTGTGAATGATGAAAAGGAAGATGTTAAACCCAAGAAATTTGATTGCATTGTGTGAATGATGAAAATGTTGTTGTTAAAGACATGAAATTTGATTGAATGGTGTGAATGATGAAAAGGTAGATGTTAAACCTATGAAATTTGATTGCATTGTGTGAATGATGAAAATGTTGTTGTTAAAGCCATGAAATTTGATTGAATTGTGTGAATGATGAAAAGGTGGATGTTAAACCTATGAAATTTGATTGAATTGTGTGAATGATGAAAATGTTGTTGTTAATACCAGGAAATTGGATTGAATGTGTGAATGATGAAAATGTTGATGTTAAACCTATGAAATTTGATTGAATTGTGTGAATGATGAAAATGTTGATTTTAAACCCATGAAATTTGATTCAATTGTGTGAATGATGAAAATGTTGATGTTAAACCCGTGAAATTTGATTGAATGGTGTGAATGATGAAAAGGCAGATGTTAAACCCATGAAATTTGATTGAATTGTGTGAATGATGAAAATGTTGATGTTAAACCCGTGAAATTTGATTGAATGGTGTGAATGATGAAAAGGTAGATGTTAAACCCATGAAATTTGATTGAATTGTGTGAATGATGAAAATGTTGTTGTAAAAGCCATGAAATTTGATTGAATTATGTGAATGATGAAAATGTTATTGTTAAACCCATGGAATTTGATTGAATTGTGTGAATGATGAAAATGTCATTGTTAAACCCATGGAATTTGATTGAATTGTGTGAATGATGAAAATGTCATTGTTAAACCCATGGAATTTGATTGAATTGTGTGAATGATGAAAATGTTACTGTTAAACCCATGGAATTTGATTGAATTGTGTGAATGATGAAAATGTCATTGTTAAACCCATGGAATTTGATTGAATTGTGTGAATGATGAAAATGTCATTGTTAAACCCATGGAATTTGATTGAATTGTGTGAATGATGAAAATGTTGTTATTAAACCCATGAAATTTGATTGAATTGTGTAAATGATGGAAATGTTGTTGTTAAACCTATGAAATTTGATTGAATTGTGTGAATGATGAAAATGTTGTTGTTAAACCCATGGAATTTGATTGAATTGTGTGAATGATGAAAATGTTGATGATAAACCCGTGAAATTTGATTGAATGGTGTGAATGATGAAAAGGTAGATGTCAAACCCATGAAATTTGATTGCATTGTGTGAATGATGAAAATGTTGTTGTTCAATCCATGAAATTTGATTGAATTGTATGAATGATGAAAAGGTATATATTAAACCTATGAAATTTGATTGAATTGTGTGAATGATGCAAATGCTGTTGTTAAACCCATGAAATTTGATTGAATTGTGCGAATGATGAAAATGTTGTTGTTAAAGACATGAAATTTGATTGAATGGTGTGAATGATGAAAAGGTAGATGTTAAACCTATGAAATTTGATTGCATTGTGTGAATGATGAAAATGTTGTTGTTAAAGCCATGAAATTTGATTGAATTGTGTGAATGATGAAAAGGTGGATGTTAAACCTATGAAATTTTATTGAATTGTGTGAATGATGAAAATGTTGTTGTTAATACCAGGAAATTGGATTGAATGTGTGAATGATGAAAATGTTGATGTTAAACCTATGAAATTTGATTGAATTGTGTGAATGATGAAAATGTTGATTTTAAACCCATGAAATTTGATTCAATTGTGTGAATGATGAAAATGTTGTTGTTAAAACCATGAAATTTGATTGAATTGTGTGAATGATGAAAATGTTGATGTTAAACCCGTGAAATTTGATTGAATGGTGTGAATGATGAAAAGGTAGATGTTAAACCCATGAAATTTGATTGAATTGTGTGAATGATGAAAATGTTGTTGTAAAAGCCATGAAATTTGATTGAATTATGTGAATGATGAAAATGTTATTGTTAAACCCATGGAATTTGATTGAATTGTGTGAATGATGAAAATGTCATTGTTAAACCCATGGAATTTGATTGAATTGTGTGAATGATGAAAATGTCATTGTTAAACCCATGGAATTTGATTGAATTGTGTGAATGATGAAAATGTTACTGTTAAACCCATGGAATTTGATTGAATTGTGTGAATGATGAAAATGTCATTGTTAAACCCATGGAATTTGATTGAATTGTGTGAATGATGAAAATGTCATTGTTAAACCCATGGAATTTGATTGAATTGTGTGAATGATGAAAATGTTGTTATTAAACCCATGAAATTTGATTGAATTGTGTAAATGATGGAAATGTTGTTGTTAAACCTATGAAATTTGATTGAATTGTGTGAATGATGAAAATGTTGTTGTTAAACCCATGGAATTTGATTGAATTGTGTGAATGATGAAAATGTTGATGATAAACCCGTGAAATTTGATTGAATGGTGTGAATGATGAAAAGGTAGATGTTAAACCCATGAAATTTGATTGCATTGTGTGAATGATGAAAATGTTGTTGTTCAATCCATGAAATTTGATTGAATTGTATGAATGATGAAAAGGTATATATTAAACCTATGAAATTTGATTGAATTGTGTGAATGATGCAAATGTTGTTGTTAAACCCATGAAATTTGATTGAATTGTGCGAATGATGAAAATGTTGTTGTTAAAGGCATGAAATTTGATTGAATTGTGTGAATGATGAAAATCTTGATGTTAAACCTATGAAATTTGATTGAATTGTGTGAATGATGAAAACGTTGTTGTTAAACCCATGAAATTTGATTGAATTTTGTGAATGATGAAACTGTTGATGTTAAACCAATGAAATTTGATTGCATTATGTGAATGATGAAAATGTTGTTGTTCAATCCATGAAATTTGATTGAATTGTATGAATGATGAAAAGGTATATATTAAACCTATGAAATTTGATTGAATTGTGTGAATGATGCAAATGCTGTTGTTAAACCCATGAAATTTGATTGAATTGTGCGAATGATGAAAATGTTGTTGTTAAAGCCATGAAATTTGATTGAATTGTGTGAATGATGAAAATCTTGATGTTAAACCTATGAAATTTGATTGAATTGTGTGAATGATGAAAATGTTGTTGTTAAACCCATGAAATTTGATTGAATTTTGTGAATGATGAAAATCATGATGTTAAACCCATGAAATTTGATTCCGTTGTGTGTATGATGAAAGTGTTGTTGTTAAAGCCATGAAATTTGATATAATTCTATGAATGATGAAAATGTTGATGTTAAACCTATGAAATTTGATTGAATGGTGTGAATGATGAAATTGTTGTAGCAAAAGCCATGAAATTTGATTGAATATTGTGAATGATGAAAATGTTGATGTTAAACCCGTGAAATTTGAGAGAATGGTGTGAATGATGAAAAGGTAGATACTAAACCCATGAATTTTTGATTGAATTGTGTGAATGATGAAAATGCTGTTGTTAAACCCATGAAATTTGATTGGACTATGAGAATTATTAAAATGTTATTGTTAAACCCATGGAATTTGATTGAATTGTGTGAATGATGGAAATGTTTTTGTTAAACCCATGGAATTTGATTGAATTGTGTAAATGAGGAAAATGGTGTTGTTAAACCAATGAAATTTGATTGAATTGTGTGAATGATGAAAATGTTGTTGTTAATGCCAAGAAATTTGATTGAATTGTGTGAATGATGAAAATGTTGATGATAAACCCGTGAGATTTGATTGAATGGTGTGAATGATGAAAAGGAAGATGTTAAACCCAAGAAATTTGATTGCATTGTGTGAATGATGAAAATGTTGTTGTTAAAGACATGAAAATTTGATTGAATGGTGTGAATGATGAAAAGGTAGATGTTAAACCTATGAAATTTGATTGCATTGTGTGAATGATGAAAATGTTGTTGTTAAAGCCATGAAATTTGATTGAATTGTGTGAATGATGAAAAGGTGGATGTTAAACCTATGAAATTTGATTGAATTGTGTGAATGATGAAAATGTTGTTGTTAATACCAGGAAATTGGATTGAATGTGTGAATGATGAAAATGTTGATGTTAAACCTATGAAATTTGATTGAATTGTGTGAATGATGAATATGTTGATTTTAAACCCATGAAATTTGATTCAATTGTGTGAATGATGAAAATGTTGTTGTTAAAACCATGAAATTTGATTGAATTGTGTGAATGATGAGAATGTTGATGTTAAACCCGTGAAATTTGATTGAATGGTGTGAATGATGAAAAGGCAGATGTTAAACCCATGAAATTTGATTGAATTGTGTGAATGATGAAAATGTTGTTTTAAAAGCCATGAAATTTGATTGAATTATGTGAATGATGAAAATGTTATTATTAAATCCATGGAATTTGATTGAATTGTGTGAATGATGAAAATGTCATTGTTAAACCCATGGAATTTGATTGAATTGTGTGAATGATGAAAATGTCATTGTTAAACCCATGGAATTTGATTGAATTGTGTGAATGATGAAAATGTTATTGTTAAACCCATGGAATTTGATTGAATTGTGTGAATGATGAAAATGTCATTGTTAAACCCATGGAATTTGATTGATTGTGTGAATGATGAAAATGTTGTTGTTAAACCTATGAAATTTGATTGAATTGTGTGAATGATGAAAATGTTGTTGTTAAACCCATGGAATTTGATTGAATTGTGTGAATGATGAAAATGTTGATGATAAACCCGTGAAATTTGATTGAATGGTGTGAATGATGAAAAGGTAGATGTTAAACCCATGAAATTTGATTGCATTATGTGAATGATGAAAATGTTGTTGTTCAATCCATGAAATTTGATTGAATTGTATGAATGATGAAAAGGTATATATTAAACCTATGAAATTTGATTGAATTGTGTGAATGATGCAAATGCTGTTGTAAACCCATGAAATTTGATTGAATTGTGCGAATGATGAAAATTTTGTTGTTAAAGCGATGAAATTTGATTGAATTGTGTGAATGATGAAAACGTTGTTGTTAAACCCATGAAATTTGATTGAAATTTGTGAATGATGAAAATGTTGATGTTAAACCCATGAAATTTGATTGCATTGTGTGTATGATGAAAGTGTTGTTGTTAAAGCCATGAAATTTGATTGAATTCTATGAATGATGAAAATGTTGATGTTAAACCTATGAAATTTGATTGAATGGTGTGATTGATGAAATTGTTATAGCTAAAGCCATGAAAATTGATTGAATATTGTGAATGATGAAAATGTTGATGTTAAACCCGTGAAATTTGATTGAATGGTGTGAATGATGAAAAGGTAGATACTAAACCCATGAATTTTTGATTGAATTGTGTGAATGATGAAAATGTTGTTGTTAAACCCATGAAATTTGATCGAATTATGAGAATTTTTGGCCTTGGTATCCTGTTCAAAAATTCTGCAACAGTCAACCAAATCAGAAAACACTCTAATCCGCTGATACCCAATAGCCTGCTTGATCTCGGGACGTAACCCGTTCTCAAACTTCACACATTTTGAAAATTCCCCAGTAGCCTCATCATAGGGAGTGTAATACTTCGACAGCTCTGTGAACTTAGCAGCATACTCAGTAACAGACCGATTGCCCTGCTTCAATTCCAAGAACTCTATCTCTTTCTTTCCTCTGACATCCTCTGGAAAGTACTTCCTCAGAAATCTCTCTCTGAACACAACCCAAGTGATCTCAGCATTCCCAGCAGATTCCAACTCAGTGCGGGTAGCAACCCACCAATCGTCAGCTTCCTCTGACAGCATATGCGTACCGAACCTGACCTTCTGGTTATCAGCACACTCAGTTACTCGGAAGATCCTCTCGATCTCCTTCAACCACTTCTGAGCACCATCTGGATCGTATGCTCCCTTGAACATTGGAGGATTGTTCTTCTGGAACTCACTCAGTTGACGAGCAGCTCCCATTCCTACAACATTCGGATTTCCTCCAAGTACTCCAGCCATCATACCCAGAGCCTCAGCAATCGCGGCATCATCTCTACCTCTTCCAGCCATCTCTATTCTGAAAACCCAACAAGCTAAAACAATAAGTACTGATAGGGTTACACAACACCTATCCCGTACAGGGGAAACAGAATAATTACGACTCGACTCGACCGACTATGCTCTGATACCACTAATGTAACACCCTTCTAAAATACCCCCAAATATTTAATTAAAACAACATATATATAAATCAGAGTAATTATGCACTAAGGGTGTCACACAAACATTTCACAATTCATTCACCATAATAACTGTCATGCTCTTTTATTATTCAAAATAAAACATAAATCATTTGCACAATACGCAGCGGATAGAGGTCAACTCAATCATGCAAAACATGTAGCATATTACATGTAACTGGTCCACAACCAACAATAAAACAGTTAAACATCCCATCCCGATGTTACATCTATCAGAGCATGACCCACTAAGGAGACTACACTAAACTCCAAGCACTAGCTTCTACTCAATCACTGCTCGTTACCTGAAAAATAGTTGTAAGGGTGAGTTCCTCAATCGATATAATAAGCATTATAAAATATCATGTAATGCTAAGTAATTAACACATCAATCACCAAATTCAGCTAACACATACAGTAACGGCAACATCACATCGATCATACTCAACACCACATAGGCACACGTATAATCTCAAATCACACTCAACATAAACACCAAACACACGCATAATATTGGAATACATCCATTCATATCATACGCCCTACATATATTATGCAATGAGACTCCATGCATGCGGTACCGACTATTCATGAACATATAGTTCAACTCACCGATCAAACCCAGATACGGCTACCAAGCTCACTAGTCCCACTCATTTGAGACCTAGTGACTCACTCACTAATTCCTCACCATGGGAATTAGCTACCACCCCAAGGGCCATGCTATGCACGCTAATCACCTAGCATGCAAACATCACAACAATCAACAATGATCTACTCACTAATTCCTCACCATGGGAATTAGCTACCACCATAAAGGCCACAATAAGCATGCTAATTCACCTAGCAATGCAACATCATCAACAACAATCCACAATGGACATATGCTCACACTCTAAGCCATAAAACAGTCCATTCACAATACATGCACAATATATACATTCACATCATTATGCATACAATCATACATCATCACCTATTCATCACATAATCATATCATGTCATGTCACATACTCAATCACAGTATTAGCACACTCTACTAATACCCCTACTGCTCAAAACAGCGGGACATTATCCCTATTACATCATAAGCCAACATAGGCCAACTCTCCATTATGTATACAACATTAAAATGCCAATTTTCCACTTTTCACACAGTGTTAACCGGTTAACGCCCTGCTGTCGCATTACGCGAAAAACCGGCAGGAAACAAAACAACAGAGCCGCCACCGTGCGTTATTTATCCCAAAGAGGGAAAGGAAACGCTCAGAGTAAACTTGGAAAAGACATGGTCTCGCGACCAAAGAGAATGGGATCGGGAGTCGGTTATGCGAAGGGAAGGTATTAGCACCCCTACGCATCCGTCGTACTCGACGGGATTCACGCACAATGGAAAGGAAAATTGGTTGCTAAACACTGCTCAAACTCACACACACACTGGCTGAAAGAAACACAAGAGACTGACTGAAACTGACTCGGCAGGATGTCGCATCCTGGGCCTACTTAGTCTATCAGGCATAGACATCAGAGTCGAAGTAGTTCGGACCGGGGAAACGACACATGCTCGCTAGGATATCGCATCCTATGCATACGTATCTTCTTGGACGAAGAAGAATCAGAGCATTCGTAGCTCGGCTGACACGCACACAAACAAACAAGACACACACAGGCAAACGTGGAGCCCGAATGCCAATCACTGGACTTACATCAGCATCCGAACCAAAACACACACAAAAGGGGGCAAACGTGGAGCCCAAATGCCAATCACTGGACTTACATCGACATCCGAACTAAAAACAACCCACACTGGAATCCAAATTCCACTCGATGGACTTACATCGGCTTCCAAGCACACAACGACACAACAGATTAATAGGGAGTCGGGGACTCGAGCCTATAACTGTCAAGCACATACTCAAATAGACAGACAACAGATTGCTAAGGAGTCGGGGACTCGAGCCTAGCAATTGTCAAACAACTCACACAAAAAGAAAAAAGGCGCCCGGAGAGATCAGCTCAATCTCCTGCCTACATACTTCATCTGGTATGAAGATCAGGGCGATGTAGTTCCCCTACGCATGGATAAAGGACTTAGCCTAACCAGATAACAGAGGGAGACACAACTAGGGAGACTACGACTCGAGCCTAGATGTTATCATGCAAGATTGTCCCTAAGTTAAGGTTTCTAGCTAAATGACACAAGGGCCAACCTATCCTAGACATGACTTGCACAGGAAGCAAGCCACACACACACTTAACTTGCACAGGAAGCAAGTCAAGCACAACCTACCTTGCACAGGAAGCAAGTCTAAGCTAAACCTAAGAAGCAAAGCAAGCAAACACAATCACATGTAGCACACACTATATACACACAAGAGGCTCACACAAGGGTTAGGTTTTAGTCGAGGGGTCATATCAACCTCAACAAACAAACCTCTGGAACTGGGTGATGGTGCTCTTAACCTTGACATTGAGAGCCAAGGTGAAGCAGATGAAAAGAGATGAGGAGTGTGCCTCATTGCTCTTATCCCTGGCCAGGGAGAGCATTTGAATATCAGAAGGTGTGGGAGTTCAGAATGGGGGAACTCTATCCACAAGTTGGACTCTATAGATCTTGGGCTTTTACCCACTATGCATCAACACAAGTAGTGTGAGCAATGTGAGTGACACACAGACTAGCAGGGGACAGGTTGCTTATCCCTTGGGTTCTGCCAATTGCCTCTTCACTTAGGAGGGCTTTGCATATGTACAGGGACAAGATTTAAACATACACAAACATTGCCTCTTAAGGAGGACTTCAGACAGTTGCCTGGCCAAGTAACAGGCCAGGTCTTCCAGACTACATGAAGAAAAAGGGATTATACCTCAAAGCAAGTTGCTATTTAAAGCAAAGCAAAGCAAGTTCAAAGAACTAAGCAACTAAATGGTACCTGAAATAGTCAAACAGATCAGTACACAATTCAAAAGCTAAAGCAAAGGAGGTAAGGATCAACAGTCAAAACAAACAGACAAATGTGCAAAGCACAAAGCTCAAGGCATATGAGCCAAGCAATCTACAAAACAAAGAGGTTAGCTCATGATATTTAAGCAAGCTCAATCAAAAAGGAATGGTCTCATTGGTCATTTGTTGGTCCACCTGAAAACATGAACTCAAAGGTAAGCCACGGGACCACTAGGACAAGCCTAGGGTCAAAAAGGAATGAAAAAGTCAAAACAGCAAAGGGCAAGCAACCAAAATCATGTTCAAACAATCAAGAATCAATACCAATTGGGTTCACATGCATATCAATCACTACCATCATTTCATGAACAATTTAGGTCAAAGTGTTGCAAACAGAAGCTCATAGGAGTCAACAGAAAGACTTGCATCAAAAGCAAACTCAAACATTTCCAAAAATCACCAAATAAATCAAGATCAATCCTAACACATAGCATGGTAAGCATGTCAAATTTCATCTTATTTGGACAAGTGGAAGGCAGCCTATGAAAATCAGAAAGTCAAAGCAATTTTGAACATGCTCAAAGAAGTCAACCAAACATGCATCAACTTGAAAAATTCATAAATCAGAGAGGGCATATGATAAATGAATGGGACTAAAACCATGGCAAAGCTTAGGATGCCTAGTTATCGCATGCAAAATTTCATGTCCATCTAATAAAATATGAGCATTTCACAAAACAAATGGCAACATGCATCACATAAGGTCAACATTTTGGTCAAACAGGGGCGAAAATCTCAAACAAATGGAAAATGGCACAAACAATTCCAAGAAAAATCATGTGCAAACTAGACATACAAGAGTAGGTTCATGCAAAATTTTAGATCAATTGGAGGTCAAGAAGCATGGATACAAAAATCAACAAGTTGCACATCAATGGTGTGACACAAATTGTCACACCCTACTTCAAAAATTCACAACTCACAAACCAAATAAGATAAGTTCATTATCTTTACATCAAAATAAACATGAATGAGTCTAGTTTGAGCACAAAAAATTTCAGGGCCATTGGATAATGCATCACAATTTCACAAAGGATTTGGCAAGATGTACAAAAAATGGTTACATGAACAAAACCCTAATGCCATTTAAAATCCAATGATCATAAAAATCTGGAAAAAATATGATAAAAAAGTAGAGATCATGATGAAGATGATGCAAAAATTCCCATGAGAATTGGACTTAAAATGATGGAGATGTGATTTTTCAAAGTTTGATGATCAAATGAAATTAAAATGGAAAAGAAATAACTTATTTTCAATAAACCATGTGCCACGGATGGCATTTTTGAAATTATGTGGTCACTTAACCAAAACGGCTGCGTTTAGGGCCATGAAAAGAAATAAGTTGATTGGCTCATGGACCAACAGTGCCATGCAATACGTGCTAATCCATTTTCTGGGCAAGGCAATTGAAAAACCCTAGGGTTTATGTACAGTATGCATGCTCATCTTCCCCAAATCGAGTTCATCAAAATTTTTTCCAGAATTCTCAATTGAATACACCAAACGACTCAGCAAACAACCAATAACATGAATCCAACAATAATTTTCATTAAAACACAACAATACTCATGAATCGAGCAAGAATGAAAATCATCATCAAACTTCATTTCAGCATAACTCAAGAAATAATCAACCATTTTCAAAAGTAAAACCATCATGAAGCTCAGCATGGATAGACCTTTCTAAAGCATGTATTTATTTGAAGAAATAAGGAGATCGAAATTTTACCAATCCTGAAGAGCAGCTGAGATTTTGATGTTGTTTGTTTGCAAATGCTCAAAATAGGTGAAGATTCAAGCTCCACAAGGTGAATGGTGAAGTTGGCTTGGCTTGAAACAACTTGAAACAGCTTCAATCGAACTTTGCCATTGATGATGCTTTGGAAAAACAGTCGGGCAAATGAGCTTACAGTTGTGGAATGGTGGTTGAAATGAACTCACAATGATGTTTAGATGGTGAAGCAACAATGGCAAGGTCGAGTTCTTTGGAGCTTTTTGACAGATTTTGAAAATGGCCAAAGATGAAGTTTTGAGAGAGTGAGAGAAATCTCTTCTTTCTGTGGCTGCTAGGGCTACCAAATGATCAGAAAAATGTTATTTATTTGCTGTTTAACTTTGGTTTAATGAGATGCTAAGCATGTTTTGCCTAAATGAATCAATTTGCTAATGTTGCCACATTGGTCCAAATGGTGGGGTATGATGGTAGGAGCACGAATTTTGGGCCTTGCACAAGTCACAAATATCATCTTAAATCATTCCCAATTGGCCATTTGGATGGAAAATGCTTAATTCAAAAATCCAATTTTGCACCACTCTTGAAAATAAACATGTAAGTTCAAAAAGGGCCATTTTGATCCATAGAGTTTTGGTACATGAAAGTTACATTTTTGGAAAGAGGAGGTTAAATATGGCTTGTTGGAAAAAACCTCACCAAATTTGGCCAAATGGTTTGAGAGATATGGCCTTTTGAAGTTCAAGAAATTTTGAAAATGAATTGATCATATCTTGCCAACCATACATGGGAATTGAGAGTTCTTGGACTTTTTGGAAATGGGAGAACAATATCTTCAACTTTCATGTTGGGCAAAATTTCATTTGAAGCTTGTATCATGATGTAAGCTTAGGCTCAAGAAGTTTCCATTTTTGGCAGTTAAAATTACAGGTCCAGTTTCTATTTTTGGAAATTTTCTGTTTGGCTTCAAATTCTTCAATGATGTTGTTTGCCATGATATATGAGGCCTATTTGGACATGAATAAGCTCTCTCAAACCAAATCCATCCATCAAAACCATAAAATCAGCCACAGTTGACCAAGTTTGACTTTTTAGGGTTTCTGACTGATTGTGCATGGACTGATGACCTCTGAGCCTCCAATCTTTGACCTAATCACTTCAAATGGATCCCCAAGTCATGTGAACATGTTGGACCAACCCTAGGGCCTTGGCTCCTTGAGAAACACCCTTGCTTGCTTGGTTGACTGATCTCCTGATCAGTTTGACCTAATTTCTTGATTGGCTTGCACTTGAGGCAAATGGGACAATGCAATGCTATGCAGTGGACCATGTTATGCTATGACCTAGTATGAGAATGTATGTACAATGATAGGTGCAAATTTGAGGTGCTACACCTGGTTTAACCGGTTAACGCCTCACAGAACACGCTTCCTAGCCAATTTTAACAGTGTTAACCGGTTAACGCCCTGGGTTAACCGGTTAACGCAGACAGAACAGCAATTCTCAGTAATTCACAACAGTGTTAACCGGTTAACGCCCTGGGTTAACCGGTTAACGCAGACAAAACAACACATTTTCACAATATAAAACAGTGTTAACCGGTTAACACCCTGGGTTAACCGGTTAACGCAAGACAGAAAGCTGTTCCTGCGCTAACACACAGCAGAATGCAGAATTCTCCGCATTTTCCGCCGCTGGAGGACTTCCGGACCTCCGATTCCAATTCCGTAAAAAGCTATACGTTCGGGGAATCACTACCTATCCAATTACAGGTTCAATTACAGTTTTCATACAACTTATTCATCACAATTTCTCAGCATTCCAACTCCCAATTTGGGTCAATTCAACGGTTTATCACTACCCATTACATATTATCCCATAATACCCATTAAACGACGATAAACCCCCCTTACCTGAACAATCCGGCAATCTTCGAGCTTCAAGCTTTTCTGTTCTTCAACCTTTGCTCTCTTGCTCCTCCTCTTTGCCCTTTCTCCACTTTTCACCTTTCAGCCGCTTCTCTGTTTCACGTGAAAACCTTTTCTTTACCAAATAGGATCTTTTCTTATTTCCAACTTATATATATTTTCCAATAATTATTATTCCAAAATAATAATAATAATAATAATCCAAAAAATCACAATTATTTAATTAAATTAATAAATATAATATTAATTTAAATCAAATAATTATCTTATTTTTATCGGGGTGTTACAACTCTCCCCCACTAAAAGAGTTTTCGTCCTCGAAAACATACCTCAAGCAAATAACTCCGGATAAGACTCCTTCATCTGACTCTCAATTTCCCAAGTCACATTGCCACCTGCTGGTCCTCCCCAAGCTACCTTCACTAAGGCAATCTCTTTACCCCGCAACTGCTTCAACTCTCGATCCTCAATCCTCATAGGCGATGTTTCAACAGTCAGGTTATCTCTCACCTGTACATCATCTACTTGGACCACATGCGACGGATCATGAATGTACCTCCTCAACTGAGACACATGAAAAACGTCATGCAAATTCGCAAGCGACGACGGTAAAGCGATACGATAGGCTACCTCTCCTATCCTCTCCAAAATCTGATAAGGACCAATAAATCGAGGTGTCAACTTCTTTGACTTCAAAGCTCGACCAACCCCAGTTATCGGAGTAACACGAAGAAACACATGATCTCCCTCTCGGAACTCAAGTGACTTCCTCCTCTTATCATGATAACTCTTCTGACGACTCTGAGCAATTCTCATCTTCTCCTGAATCATCTTAATCTTTTATGTAGTCTGTTGAACAATCTCCGGTCCAACCACAGCACTCTCACCGGACTCATACCAACATAAAGGTGTCCGACATCTCCTACCATACAAAGCTTCAAACGGTGCCATACCAATGCTCGAATGAAAACTATTGTTGTAGGTAAACTCAATCAAAGGCAAATAACAATCCCAAGCGCCTCCCTTTTCCAAAACACAAGCTCTCAAAAGATCCTCTAGTGACTGAATCGTCCTCTCAGTCTGACCATCAGTCTGCGGATGATATGCAGAACTCAATCTCAGCTTAGTTCCCAAAGCCCTCTGCAAACCTTCCCAGAACTTCGATGTAAATCTAGGATCTCTGTCTGAAACAATACTCGACGGAATACCATGCAAACTTACAATTTTCTCAATATACAACTCAGCTAATCTCTCTAACGGATAATCCATTCTGATCGGAATGAAATGAGCCGATTTTGTCAACCTGTCAACAATCACCCAAATAGCTTCAAAATTCTTAGTTGTCCTCGGTAAACCTGAAACAAAATCCATACTGATACTATCCCATTTCCACTCTGGAATAGCCAACGGTTGCATTAGCCCAGACGGCTTCTGATGCTCAATCTTTGACTTCTGACAAGTCAAACAAGAATAAACAAAACTCGCAATTTCTCTTTTCATTCCCGGCCACCAAAATAACTTTTTCAAATCATGATACATCTTCGTAGCTCCAGGATGAATACTCAAACCACTACGATGTCCTTCTTCAAGAATACTCTTCTTAAGTTCTGTCACATCCGGAATACACACCCGATTACCAAATTTCAAAATACCATTCTCATCAACTCTGAATTCACCACCTTGACCTTGATTCACTAAAGTCAACTTATCAACCAAAAGCACATCGGATTTCTGACCCTCTCTGATCTCATCCAGAATACCACTCGTTAACTTCAACATTCCCAATTTAACACTATTGTGAGTACTCTCACACACCAAACTCAAGTCTCTAAACTGCTCAATTAAATCCAATTCCTTAACCATTAACATAGACATATGCAATGATTTCCGACTCAATGCATCAGCCACTACGTTTGCTTTACCCGGATGGTAATTCAAACCAAAGTCATAATCCTTCAGAAACTCTAACCATCTCCTCTGTCTCATATTCATCTCTTTCTGATCAAACAAATACTTTAAACTCTTATGGTCACTGAAAACTTCAAATCTTAACCCATACAAGTAATGCCTCCATAACTTCAGAACAAACACCACAGCTGCCAACTCTAAATCATGCGTCGGATAGTTCCTCTCATGAACCCTCAGCTGTCTCGAAGCATAAGCTATAACCTGCTTATTCTGCATCAACACGCCACCCAAACCCAACAATGAAGCATCACAATAAACCTCAAATGATTCTGACGAACTCGGTAATATCAGAATAGGAGCAGTAGTTAACCTTCTCTTTAACTCTTGGAAACCTTCTTCACATTTTGAGTCCCAAACAAACGCTTGCCCCTTTCTAGTCAACATCGTTAACGGTAACGCCAACTTGGAAAATCGCTCAATGAACTTCCTATAATAACCAGCCAAACCAAGGAAACTTCGAATCTCAACCACAAACTTCGGAGCTTCCCACTTAGATACCGCTTCTATCTTAGAAGGATCAACAGCAACGCCACCTCTTGAAATCACATGACCAAGAAAACTAACTTCTTCTAACCAAAATTCACACTTCGACATTTTAGCAAATAACTTCTTTTCTCGTAGAACTTCTAAAACCACCCTCAAATGCTCAGCTTGCTCTTCTTCAGATTTCGAATACACCAAGATATCATCAATAAACACCACAACAAACTTGTCTAGGTACGGATGGAAAATCCTATTCATATACTCCATAAATACTCCAGGCGCATTAGTCACACCAAAAGGCATTACAGAATACTCATAGTGTCCATACCTTGTTCTGAAAGCAGTCTTCTGAATATCCTCGGTTTTCACACGGATCTGATGATACCCAGATCTCAAATCTATTTTGCTGAACACACTTGCACCAACCAACTGATCCATCAAATCATCAATCCTCGGCAAAGGATACCGATTCTTGATCGTCACTTTATTCAGTTGCCTGTAGTCCACACACAACCTCATAGTACCTTCTTTCTTCTTAACCAATAACACTGGTGCACCCCACGGTGACACACTCAGACGAATAAATTTCTTATCCAACAGATCTTCCAACTGACTCTTCAATTCAGTTAACTCAACAGCAGACATACGATACGGAGCCATAGATATCGGCCTAGTACCAGGTACCAAATCAATCGAGAATTCAACCTCACGCTCTGGTGGTAATTCACTCACTTCTTCAGGAAACACCTCAGGAAAATCACACACCACGGCTAGATCGCCAATCACCAGTTTATCTTTAGCCTCCAAAGTCGCTAACAGCATAAACAACTCTGCTCCATCTGCTACTTCCTCATTCACTTGCCTTGCTGATAGAAACAAACTCTTTTCTTCCTCAACCTCAGGAAAGATCACAGTCTTATCAAAACAATTGATATAGACTCGGTTAAACACCAACCAGTTCATACCCAAGATAACATCAATCTGCACTAGTGGAAGACACACTAGGTCCATTCCAAAGCTTCTACCAAAAATACTCAAATGACAATTTAAACAAACTGAAGTAGTAGTCACTGAACCCTTTGCAGGAGTATCAATCACCATACTACCAAACATCTCAGATATCTCTAACTTAAGTTTCACAGCACAATCCAAAGATATAAAAGAACGAGTCGCACCGGTGTCAATAATAGCTACAAGAGGAAAGCCATTAATATAACACGTACCTCGGATCAAACGATCATCTGCAGAAGTCTCAGAACCCGATAAAGCAAAGACCTTGCCTCCTGACTGATTCTCTTTCTTCGGCTTAGGACACTGTGGGCTGATATGACCCACCTCTCCACAGTTGAAACAAGTCACAGTCTTCAACCGGCACTCTGCAGCAAAATGACCACCTTTTCCACACTTGAAACACTTCCTCTCAGCACTGGTACACTCATGGACACGATGTCCAGCCTGACCACATCTGTAACACTTAGCAGGGGCACTAGAGTCTCCCCCACTAGGCCTCTTCATCCCACTCTGTCTCTGGAAACCTTTGCCAGCTGCATACGGTTTCCCACGATCATTTTGATTCTTGCCTTTCCTATCAACCCTCTGCTGATAGCTCTCTGCTCTGGCCTTGGTATCCTGTTCAAAAATTCTGCAACAGTCAACCAAATCAGAAAACACTCTAATCCGCTGATACCCAATAGCCTGCTTGATCTCGGGACGTAACCCGTTCTCAAACTTCACACATTTTGAAAATTCCCCAGTAGCCTCATCATAGGGAGTGTAATACTTCGACAGCTCTGTGAACTTAGCAACATACTCAGTAACAGACCGATTGCCCTGCTTCAATTCCAAGAACTCTATCTCTTTCTTTCCTCTGACATCCTCTGGAAAGTACTTCCTCAGAAATCTCTCTCTGAACACAGCCCAAGTGATCTCAGCATTCCCAGCAGATTCCAACTCAGTGCGGGTAGCAACCCACCAATCGTCAGCTTCCTCTGACAGCATATGCGTACCGAACCTAACCTTCTGGTTATCAGCACACTCAGTTACTCGGAAGATCCTCTCGATCTCCTTCAACCACTTCTGAGCACCATCTGGATCGTATGCTCCCTTGAACATTGGAGGATTGTTCTTCTGGAACTCACTCAGTTGACGAGCAGCTCCCATTCCTACAACATTCGGATTTCCTCCAAGTACTCCAGCCAGCATACCCAGAGCCTCAACAATCGCAGCATCATCTCTACCTCTTCCAGCCATCTCTATTCTGAAAACCCAACAAGCTAAAACAATAAGTACTGATAGGGTTACACAACACCTATCCCGTACAGGGGAAACAGAATAATTACGACTCGACTCGACCGACTATGCTCTGATACCACTAATGTAACACCCTTCTAAAATACCCCCAAATATTTAATTAAAACAACATATATATAAATCAGAGTAATTATGCACTAAGGGTGTCACACAAACATTTCACAATTCATTCACCATAATAACTGTCATGCTCTTTTATTATTCAAAATAAAACATAAATCATTTGCACAATACGCAGCGGATAGAGGTCAACTCAATCATGCAAAACATGTAGCATATTACATGTAACTGGTCCACAACCAACAATAAAACAGTTAAACATCCCATCCCGATGTTACATCTATCAGAGCATGACCCACTAAGGAGACTACACTAGACTCCAAGCACTAGCTTCTACTCAATCACTGCTCGTTACCTGAAAAATAGTTGTAAGGGTGAGTTCCTCAATCGATATAATAAGCATTATAAAATATCATGTAATGCTAAGTAATTAACACATCAATCACCAAATTCAGCTAACACATACAGTAACGGCAACATCACATCGATCATACTCAACACCACATAGGCACACGTATAATCTCAAATCACACTCAACATAAACACCAAACACACGCATAATATTGGAATACATCCATTCATATCATACGCCCTACATATATTATGCAATGAGACTCCATGCATGCGGTACCGACTATTCATGAACATATAGTTCAACTCACCGATCAAACCCAGATACGGCTACCAAGCTCACTAGTCCCACTCATTTGAGACCTAGTGACTCACTCACTAATTCCTCACCATGGGAATTAGCTACCACCCCAAGGGCCATGCTATGCACGCTAATCACCTAGCATGCAAACATCACAACAATCAACAATGATCTACTCACTAATTCCTCACCATGGGAATTAGCTACCACCATAAAGGCCACAATAAGCATGCTAATTCACCTAGCAATGCAACATCATCAACAACAATCCACAATGGACATATGCTCACACTCTAAGCCATAAAACAGTCCATTCACAATACATGCACAATATATACATTCACATCATTATGCATACAATCATACATCATCACCTATTCATCACATAATCATATCATGTCATGTCACATACTCAATCACAGTATTAGCACACTCTACTAATACCCCTACTGCTCAAAACAGCGGGACATTATCCCTATTACATCATAAGCCAACATAGGCCAACTCTCCATTATGTATACAACATTAAAATGCCAATTTTCCACTTTTCACACAGTGTTAACCGGTTAACGCCCTGGGTTAACCGGTTAACGCCCTGGGTTAACCGGTTAACGCCTCACAGAACACGCTTCCTGGCCAATTTTAACAGTGTTAACCGGTTAACGCCCTGGGTTAACCGGTTAACGCAGACAGAACAGCAATTCTCAGTAATTCACAACAGTGTTAACCGGTTAACGCCCTGGGTTAACCGGTTAACGCAAACAAAACAGCACATTTTCACAATACAAAACAGTGTTAACCGGTTAACACCCTGGGTTAACCGGTTAACGCAAGACAGAAAGCTGTTCCTGCGCTAACACACAGCAGAATGCAGAATTCTCCGCATTTTCCGCCGCTGGAGGACTTCCGGACCTCCGATTCCAATTCCGTAAAAAGCTATACGTTCGGGGAATCACTACCTATCCAATTACAGGTTCAATTACAGTTTTCATACAACTTATTCATCACAATTTCTCAGCATTCCAACTCCCAATTTGGGTCAATTCAACGGTTTATCACTACCCATTACATATTATCCCATAATACCCATTAAACGACGATAAACCCCCCTTACCTGAACAATCCGGCAATCTTCGAGCTTCAAGCTTTTCCGTTCTTCAACCTTTGCTCTCTTGCTCCTCCTCTTTGCCCTTTCTCCACTTTTCACCTTTCAGCCGCTTCTCTGTTTCACGTGAAAACCTTTTCTTTACCAAATGGGATCTTTTCTTATTTCCAACTTATATATATTTTCCAATAATTATTATTCCAAAATAATAATAATAATAATCCAAAAAATCACAATTATTTAATTAAATTAATAAATATAATATTAATTTAAATCAAATAATTATCTTATTTTTATCGGGGTGTTACATTAAACCCATAAAATTTGATTCAATTGTGTGAATGATGAAAATGTTGTTGTTAAACCCATGAAATTTGATTGAATTATGTGAATGATGAAAATGTTATTGTTAAAACCATGGAATTTGATTGAATTGTATGAATGATGAAAATGTCATTGTTAAACCCATAGAATTTGATTGAATTGTGTGAATGATGAAAATGTCATTGTTAAACCCATGGAATTTGATTGAATTGTGTGAATGATGAAAATGTTGTTGTTAAACCCATGAAATTTGATTGAATAGTGTAAATGATGAAAATGTTGTTGTTAAACCTATGAAATTTGATTGAATTGTGTGAATGATGAAAATGTTGTTGTTAAACCCATGGAATTTGATTGAATTGTGTGAATGATGAAAATGTTGATGATAAACCCGTGAAATTTGATTGAATGGTGTGAATGATGAAAAGGTAGATGTTAACCGCATGAAATTTGATTGCATTGTGTGAATGATGAAAATGTTGTTGTTCAAGCCATGAAATTTGATTGAATTGTATGAATGATGAAAAGGTATATATTAAACCTATGAAATTTGATTGAATTGTGTGAATGATGCAAATGTTGTTGTTAAACCCATGAAATTTGATTGAATTGTGCGAATGATGAAAATGTTGTTGTTAAAGCCATGAAATTTGATTGAATTGTGTGAATGATGAAAATCTTGATGTTAAACCTATGAAATTTGATTGAATTGTGTGAATGATGAAAACGTTGTTGTTAAACCCTTGAAATTTGATTGAATTTTATGAATGATGAAAATGTTGATGTTAAACCCATGAAATTTGATTGCATTGTGTGTATGATGAAAGTGTTGTTGTTAAAGCCATGAAATTTTATTGAATTTTATGAATGATGAAAATTTTGATGTTAAACCTATGAAATTTGATTGAATGGTGTGAATGATGAAATTGTTGTAGCTAAAGCCATGAAATTTGATTGAATATTGTGAATGATGAAAATGTTGATGTTAAACCCGTGAAACTTGATTGAATGGTGTGAATGATGAAAAGGTAGATACTAAACCCATGAATTTTTGATTGAATTGTGTGAATGATGAAAATGTTGTTGTTAAACCCATGAAATTTGATTGAATTATGAGAATTATGAAAATGTTATTGTTAAACCCATGGAATTTGATTGAATTGTGTGAATGATGGAAATGTTATTGTTAAACCCATGGAATTTGATTAAATTGTGCGAATGATGCAAATGTTGTTGTTAAACCCATGAAATTTGATTGAATTGTGCGAATGATGAAAATGTTGTTGTTAAAGCCATGAAATTTGATTGAATTGTGTGAATGATGAAAATCTTGATGTTAAACCTATGAAATTTGATTGAATTGTGTGAATGATGAAAACGTTGTTGTTAAACCCTTGAAATTTGATTGAATTTTGTGAATGATGAAAATGTTGATGTTAAACCCATGAAATTTGATTGCCTTATGTGTATGATGAAAGTGTTGTTGTTAAAGCCATGAAATTTTATTGAATTTTATGAATGATGAAAATGTTGATGTTAAACCTATGAAATTTGATTGAATGGTTTGAATGATGAAATTGTTGTAGCTAAAGCCATGAAATTTGATTGAATATTGTGAATGATGAAAATGTTGATGTTAAACCCGTGAAACTTGATTGAATGATGTGAATGATGAAAAGGTAGATACTAAACCCATGAATTTTTGATTGAATTGTGTGAATGATGAAAATGCTGTTGTTAAACCCATGAAATTGGATTGAATTATGAGAATTATGAAAATGTTATTGTTAAACCCATGGAATTGGATTGAATTGTGTGAATGATGGAAATGTTATTGTTAAACCCACGGAATTTGATTGAATTGTGTAAATGATGAAAATGTTGTTGTTAAACCTATGAAATTTGATTGAATTGTGTGAATGATGAAAATGTTGTTGTTAATGCTAAGAAATTTGATTGAATTGTGTGAATGATGAAAATGTTGATGATAAACCCGTGAGATTTGATGGAATGGTGTGAATGATGAAAAGGAAGATGTTAAACCCATGAAATTTGATTGCATTGTGTGAATGATGAAAATGTTGTTGTTAAAGACATGAAATTTGATTGAATGGTGTGAATGATGAAAAGGAAGATGTTAAACCTATGAAATTTGATTGAATTGTTTGAATGATGAAAATGCTGTTGTTAATACCAGGAAATTTGATTGAATGTGTGAATGATGAAAATGTTGATGTTAAACCTATGAAATTTGATTGAATTGTGTGAATGATGAAAATGTTGATTTTAAACCCATGAAATTTGATTCAATTGTGTGAATGATGAAAATGTTGTTGTTAAAGCCATGAAATTTGATTGAATTGTGTGAATGATGAAAATGTTGATGTTAAACTCGTGAAATTTGATTGAATGGTGTGAATGATGAAAAGGTAGATGTTAAACCCATGAAATTTGATTGAATTGTGTGAATGATGAAAATGTTGATTTTAAACCCATGAAATTTGATTCAATTGTGTGAATGATGAAAATGTCATTGTTAAACCCATGGAATTTGATTGAATTGTGTGAATGATGAAAATGTTGTTGTTAAACCCATGAAATTTGATTGAATTGTGTAAATGATGAAAATGTTGTTGTTAAACCTATGAAATTTGATTGAATTGTGTGAATGATGAAAATGTTGTTGTTAAACCCATGGAATTTGATTGAATTGTGTGAATGATGAAAATGTTGATGATAAACCCGTGAAATTTGATTGAATGGTGTGAATGATGAAAAGGTAGATGTTAAACCCATGAAATTTGATTGCATTGTGTGAATGATGAAAATGTTGTTGTTCAAGCCATGAAATTTGATTGAATTGTATGAATGATGAAAAGTTATATATTAAACCTATGAAATTTGATTGAATTGTGTGAATGATGCAAATGCTGTTGTTAAACCCATGAAATTTGATTGAATTGTGCTAATGATGAAAATGTTGTTGTTAAAGCCATGAAATTTAATTGAATTGTGTGAATGATGAAAATCTTGATGTTAAACCTATGAAATTTGATTGAATTGTGTGAATGATGAAAACGTTGTTGTTAAACCCTTGAAATTTGATTGAATTTTATGAATGATGAAAATGTTGATGTTAAACCCATGAAATTTGATTGCATTGTGTGTATGATGAAAGTGTTGTTGTTAAAGCCATGAAATTTTATTGAATTTTATGAATGATGAAAATTTTGATGTTAAACCTATGAAATTTGATTGAATGGTGTGAATGATGAAATTGTTGTAGCTAAAGCCATGAAATTTGATTGAATATTGTGAATGATGAAAATGTTGATGTTAAACCCGTGAAACTTGATTGAATGGTGTGAATGATGAAAAGGTAGATACTAAACCCATGAATTTTTGATTGAATTGTGTGAATGATGAAAATGTTGTTGTTAAACCCATGAAATTTGATTGAATTATGAGAATTATGAAAATGTTATTGTTAAACCCATGGAATTTGATTGAATTGTGTGAATGATGGAAATGTTATTGTTAAACCCATGGAATTTGATTGAATTGTGTGAATGATGCAAATGTTGTTGTTAAACCCATGAAATTTGATTGAATTGTGCGAATGATGAAAATGTTGTTGTTAAAGCCATGAAATTTGATTGAATTGTATGAATGATGAAAATCTTGATGTTAAACCTATGAAATTTGATTGAATTGTGTGAATGATGAAAACGTTGTTGTTAAACCCATGAAATTTGATTGAATTTTGTGAATGATGAAAATGTTGATGTTAAACCCATGAAATTTGATTGCATTGTGTGTATGATGAAAGTGTTGTTGTTAAAGCCATGAAATTTTATTGAATTTTATGAATGATGAAAATGTTGATGTTAAACCTATGAATTTTGATTGAATGGTGTGAATGATGAAATTGTTGTAGCTAAAGCCATGAAATTTGATTGAATATTGTGAATGATGAAAATGTTGATGTTAAACCCGTGAAACTTGATTGAATGATGTGAATGATGAAAAGGTAGATACTAAACCCATGAATTTTTGATTGAATTGTGTGAATGATGAAAATGCAGTTGTTAAACCCATGAAATTGGATTGAATTATGAGAATTGATGAAATGTTATTGTTAAACCCATGGAATTGGATTGAATTGTGTGAATGATGGAAATGTTATTGTTAAACCCATGGAATTTGATTGAATTGTGTAAATGATGAAAATGTTGTTGTTAAACCTATGAAATTTGATTGAATTGTGTGAATGACGAAAATGTTGTTGTTAATGCTAAGAAATTTGATTGAATTGTGTGAATGATGAAAATGTTGATGATAAACCCGTGAGATTTGATGGAATGGTGTGAATGATGAAAAGGAAGATGTTAAACCCATGAAATTTGATTGCATTGTGTGAATGATGAAAATGTTGTTGTTAAAGCCATGAAATTTGATTGAATTGTGTGAATGATGAAAATGTTGATTTTAAACCCATGAAATTTGATTCAATTGTGTGAATGATGAAAATGTCATTGTTAAACCCATGGAATTTGATTGAATTGTGTGAATGATGAAAATGTTGTTGTTAAACCCATGAAATTTGATTGAATTGTGTAAATGATGAAAATGTTGTTGTTAAACCTATGAAATTTGTTTGAATTGTGTGAATGATGAAAATGTTGTTGTTAAACCCATGGAATTTGATTGAATTGTGTGAATGATGAAAATGTTGATGATAAACCCGTGAAATTTGATTGAATGGTGTGAATGATGAAAAGGTAGATGTTAAACCCATGTAATTTGATTGCATTGTGTGAATGATGAAAATGTTGTTGTTCAAGCCATGAAATTTGATTGAATTGTATGAATAATGAAAAGGTATATATTAAACCTATGAAATTTGATTGAATTGTGTGAATGATGCAAATGCTGTTGTTAAACCCATGAAATTTGATTGAATTGTGCTAATGATGAAAATGTTGTTGTTAAAGCCATGAAATTTGATTGAATTGTGTGAATGATGAAAATCTTGATGTTAAACCTATGAAATTTGATTGAATTGTGTGAATGATGAAAACGTTGTTGTTAAACCCATGAAATTTGATTGAATTTTGTGAATGATGAAAATGTTGATGTTAAACCCATGAAATTTGATTGCATTGTGTGTATGATGAAAGTGTTGTTGTTAAAGCCATGAAATTTTATTGAATTTTATGAATGATGAAAATGTTGATGTTAAACCTATGAAATTTGATTGAATGGTGTGAATGATGAAATTGTTGTAGCTAAAGCCATGAAATTTGATTGAATATTGTGAATGATGAAAATGTTGATGTTAAACCCGTGACACTTGATTGAATGGTGTGAATGATGAAAAGGTAGATACTAAACCCATGAATTTTTGATTGAATTGTGTGAATGATGAAAATGCTGTTGTTAAACCCATGAAATTGGATTGAATTATGAGAATTATGAAAATGTTATTGTTAAACCCATGGAATTGGATTGAATTGTGTGAATGATGGAAATGTTATTGTTAAAGCCATGGAATTTGATTGAATTGTGTAAATGATGAAAATGTTGTTGTTAAACCTATGAAATTTGATTGAATTGTGTGAATGATGAAAATGTTGTTGTTAAACCCATGGAATTTGATTGAATTGTGTGAATGATGAAAATGTTGATGATAAACCCGTGAGATTTGATGGAATGGTGTGAATGATGAAAAGGAAGATGTTAAACCCATGAAATTTGATTGCATTGTGTGAATGATGAAAATGTTGTTGTTAAAGACATGAAATTTGATTGAATGGTGTGAATGATGAAAAGGAAGATGTTAAACCTATGAAATTTGATTGAATTGTTTGAATGATGAAAATGCTGTTGTTAATACCAGGAAATTTGATTGAATGTGTGAATGATGAAAATGTTGATGTTAAACCTATGAAATTTGATTGAATTGTGTGAATGATGAAAATGTTGTTGTTAAAGACATGAAATTTGATTGAATGGTGTGAATGATGAAAAGGTAGATGTTAAACCTACGAAATTTGATTACATAGTGTGAATGATGAAAATGTTGTTGTTGAAGCCATGAAATTTGATTGAATTGTGTGAATGATGAAAATGTAGATGTCAAACCTATGAAATTTGATTGAATTGTGTGAATGATGAAAATGCTGTTGTTAATACCAGGAAATTTGATTGAATGTGTGAATGATGAAAATGTTGATGTTAAACCTATGAAATTTGATTGAATTGTGTGAATGATGAAAATGTTGATTTTAAACCCATGAAATTTGATTCAATTGTGTGAATGATGAAAATGTTGTTGTTAAAGCCATGAAATTTGATTGAATTGTGTGAATGATGAAAATGTTGATGTTAAACCCGTGTAATTTGATTGAATGGTGTGAATGATGAAAAGGTAGATGTTAAACCCATGAAATTTTATTGAATTGTGTGAATGATGAAAATGTTGATTTTAAACCCATGAAATTTGATTCAATTGTGTGAATGATGAAAATGTTGTTGTTAAAGCCATGAAATTTGATTGAATTGTGTGAATGATGAAAATGTTGATGTTAAACCCGTGAAATTTGATTGAATGGTGTGAATGACGAAAAGGTAGATGTTAAACCCATAAAATTTGATTGAATTGTGTGAATGATGAAAATGTTGTTGTTAAACCCATGAAATTTGATTGAATTATGTGAATGATGAAAATGTTATTGTTAAAACCATGGAATTTTATTGAATTGTGTGAATGATGAAAATGTCATTGTTAAACCCATAGAATTTGATTGAATTGTGTGAATGATGAAAATGTCATTGTTAAACTCATGGAATTTGATTGAATTGTATGAATGATGAAAATGTTGTTGTTAAACCCATGAAATTTGATTGAATTGTGTAAATGATGAAAATGTTGTTGTTAAACCTATGAAATTTGATTGAATTGTGTGAATGATGAAAATGTTGTTGTTAAACCCATGGAATTTGATTGAATTGTGTGAATGATGAAAATGTTGATGATAAACCCGTGAAATTTGATTGAATGGTGTGAATGATGAAAAGGTAGATGTTAAACCCATGAAATTTGATTGAATTGTGTAAATGATGAAAATGTTGTTGTTAAACCTATGAAATTTGATTGAATTGTGTGAATGATGAAAATGTTGTTGTTAAAACCATGGAATTTGATTGAATTGTGTGAATGATGAAAATGTTGATGATAAACCCGTGAAATTTGATTGAATGGTGTGAATGATGAAAAGGTAGATGTTAACCCATGAAATTTGATTGCATTGTGTGAATGATGAAAATGTTGTTGTTCAAGCCATGAAATT